>NW_027464616.1:3350000-3572338 GCF_043290135.1 Rhipicephalus microplus | reverse complement strand
ATTGCGGTTTTGGGCTTCGTATCATCTTGTTCCGTCATCATGTCCTCCAAGTGGAGGACATGTCGCAGTGTGAGGAGGGAGTACGACAAGGCGCTGATAGAATGAGCTATCAGTCTTACCAGGCAGGCGGTTGAGAGCGCACTGAGGCAGCTGACGCACACCAGCACTATCCGCTTCCTGTATAATACAGGCTAGGGAATTATAGAAACACAGAGCAGAAATCAACTCTTGTGCCTCTCTCATGCACTCACAAGGCGGAACCTGCTTCGAACACTGAGGACCGAGCTAAGCAACACCATGCGTGACGATAAATCATGGTCTCCTATTGCAATAATGATTAAGGCACGCATGCAACTTAAACCATTGTCACGCAAGATGAATTCACAACACCATCGAAGTGAACCCAAGGCACGTGCTGATTATTATGTACAGTACTAGCGCTAAATTCATGCAGACGTTTAGTTGGTGCTGCAGTAGGCCTAGTTGAAGGAATGGCCACAGCTACTGCTGTGATGGAGAACGGGCTCATTAACATCTTCATGTAGATTAAAACGGCTTACCCCGAAATGGCTGGGAGTGTCACGCTATCCCTAGCAGTGGCACATGCAGTTGCATATTTAACGATTACAGAAATGGTGCACCGATTTCCAAAGCACCTATCAATACTTCCGTCAAGGCGTAGCACCAAACACTTTATCGCACATTTCGGGAAACATTCCTTTTTCTCCCAATCTGGTGGCTAGGCATGACTACGCCCAAGAATAAGCATGTTATTATGTATGTCGGAGGTATTTTCATCTGATCCCTGAAAAATTATTTCCCTAAACCCATGGAAAAAAAAGAAAATGGAATTCGCACCTGTCATCACATTGCACCCCATCACAGGAATGGGATCAGATTGGCTTGGCGCTCAATACTCCCTTACGCTTAATCAGAGCTCGGTCTAGCACCAGCTCCAGACAAAAACATTTATAATCTCCTGTCTGGCACATCTGTTTTACTCTGCTCTCTCTCAACCAGAGTGCACCATGTACCTGTGGTTCACCCCTGGTGGATCTTTTTCACTGTTTGTGAATTGCACACAAAGCCCTTACTGGTAGATCCTATTCCCAATTCTTCACTATTCTCACGGTAGGCCACTCTTTGGGCAGCTTACATCACGACATGTGCGTGTCATGATGTCAGTGCCGTCTTTTTCAGAGTCAGCGCCATCTTTTCTTTCTCTTTTGCTCCTTCCCTGTCCTGTGTTTCTGGTGTTGCGCTGCAAACAAGTGAAGATGTTAAAGAACACCAGATGTTCAAAATTTGCTTCTCATTAATATATCGTGGTTTTGGGAATTAAAACCCCAGATATATTGAAAGAAGATACATGAAAAGGGAAGGATGATATTGGAAACTGGCAAAAAAGGGATGACAGACTTCTTAAGCTATGCTGCCATTGAGATTTTCAGCTGTTCACGCAATTCTCACACGTGGCTTTGATGCAGCTATGCACATATCACACAAGCATGCTGACTGTACAGTTAGTACAACTGCAACCTTCTTGTACCCAGCCTTCATGTACCCTCTATGACATTTCAGAACATCTGAGTCAGTGTTAGCATCAAGTTATGTTCTTCATGCTGGGGAACCAGTGTGATGAGTTACCATTTCTACAGAATGAAGCCCTGTCTACCTGGAACATGCTGCAAGATATATAACTAAACGGCCCTTTTCAGGGCCAGTCAATCTCTGTCCGGCTTGGATGCACCAACTGATTCCCTTTATCATCAACCCTCAATAAAACTAGCAATTGTTTGTACATGTGCAAGCAGTGTCATTCAATATCTTAGGAAATGCTTGTGAAGCAATTTCAAGGAGAATCGTTTTTCTGATCTCATAGTGAGGCATTAGGAACACCTTAGTCACACCAAATGCCATTATTCAATGAGAGGAACAAGAGAAATATTTCACTGGGAACTATGAAGTAAACAAAAAAACAAATGTTTTCAGATACTGCGAGATCATTTCATAAAAAAGCTCAGAAGTTGCTATGTGTGGCCACATTTAATCTGTGCAAGCATCGTGTGGTTACAAAATTCTGTACCAAACATAGGTTCAGCTTTCTGGAATAGACCGCGCTGCACAAGCTAGCTCAGTGCATGCACTTCTGTACCCTGCAGAGAATATTTTTACCACCAGTATGTTGTAACGTGAAGTGAAATGGTGATTGCATACTAGGGCGCGTCCTGCAGGACCCCAATAAAGTTGTTTCACTTGATCGGTTGGTGTGCTGTAAGCAGAACATTTCCAAGAAAAATCGTATAGTTTGGAGGAGGACTTAAGCAAGGAAAGGTGTAGATAAAACACTGAATTCACTGGCATTATCCTCACCAAGTATAACATTGTTTTTCTGGTGAAGCTTTGTGTCTGAACAGCGAGCAGGATAAGCTGGTAAAAACATGCAAAATGGGAAGTCTAGCACAGCAATCTGCGCAGTACTGCTCATTTCATGGAGCATTAATTTCACAGGCTTTGCTCATTGTTAGCGTTAAGCCTATATTATGTCCACTGCAGGGTGGAAGCCGAATCAATGTTCTCTGTCCTGTATGAGCCAATTTCATATTATGGCTGATAATTTCTCGATCTCATTGGAACTAATCACCTGCCACCCTCTGCTACATTTCATGTGTCCTAATATAAATTAATTGACATTACTGACCTGTCATCCATCTTTTTTTCTCATTCCCAACTAATGCATTCATTTTTGATAAACTCTGCTTTCTTCCCATGTCTTAATATTATGCTAGCCTTTTTTCATTTTTCTGAAACATTATCTTTGCTCAGAAGCTAGAAGTTATCAGAAAGAACATAACGACATTCTACCTCCTGAGCATATGGCATCATCAATACAAAAATGTAATAAAAGTGAGAAAACATCCTATCTATATAAGAGGCCCTAAAATACTGCAGGAGGCAACAAATAAACTGGTATTTGTATAAAGGCAGTGACAAAAACTTTGACTACTGTCACTTATTCTGATTCTTGGGACATCTTTTTTAGTACATCATTACACATAACTACACATTTGCACAATTTACACAGAGGAATTGCCACCACGTGCATTGAGGCCACCGTTCAGAAGTCATGTGAGCACAAGGATGAGGTAATCCTTAAAAACCAGATTAAAAGACTAAAGGATGCTGGATATCCCAACAGCACCATCACACCCGTGTGCTAAACGCTCCTGCAGAAAGTCAAGTTAAACAAAACAGGACCAAAATAAAAACAGAATGACCAAAGATCTTTGCATGCTATACCGTACGTACATAAGGTGTTTCACAATATAAAGAAAATAGCGAGCCGATATAATTTTATCTTGTTATTTGCCATCCCTTGCAAGTTTTCAAAAGTGTGTTTACTAAAAAGCAACAGGAATAGCCATTATTTCACCATTCCTCACGAAGATAGGTATACTGAATGCCAATATAATGTTGTGTATGAGATACTATTGACACGTGGAAACGTAAACATAAGACAAACTGGGCAATGCCCCAATGTTTGAGCAAGACAGCATGCTTAAAATGTTAAGAATGGCCATGGTAGTCGCATGGCCATACACTGTAAAGAATGTAAGTGCAGTTCTATGTTTCATAAAACACTGTTTTTGAAAAAAGCAAGAACAAGAAATGAAAGAGAGACTGTGAAAGCGTTTTCTTGTCAGGAAGGCCATGGATCAGTGCATCAGTATACCTTCACTCATCCTTTCGGAGAGAGAGTATTCTTTTCTCAGTTAAGATTATATTATCATGGTCTCACATGTGTCGTTGTGCATGAGCACTGTTCTTGTACTCTGTAAAAAAGTGGGCGTAGTACCTTCAATAAAATTTAGTTGGCAGTCAGCGCTCTTTCCTGTCCTTTTTGTCTCTTCCTGAACTTCTCTCACTGTTACTAGAACACAACCACGATGAACCAACTTGCCCAGATTAAGCTATTGTTGACGAAAAGTCAGAGCATGAAAATACTTCAGGGGCTCAGAACCTCCTCACTACCCGTCTAGTTACGGCCCTGGTCTATGTGTTCCGAGAGTGAAGCACTAGTGAAGCTATCTAACTACCTAACGGTGAGGAAGGTTTGTGTATACTCGAACTTGTTTCATGACATGGTGAGAGGTGGCAGGTTGTTGAAATAATATGCTGTGTGGGAGGTCAAGATTTTGATTGAGAACGCTGAGTATGAGCCAGTGACATTAGGCGTTCAAGACTTTTTGCGATATTCACTCTAGCATAGGACCTTGGTTGGTGGTTGACGTGTGCATTTGATCACATTGTAGTCTTCCATCATAATTTTTTTGCCACTTGCCGTCGATGCTCTTGAGTTGTACCAAAGTAATTAAGCATCCAGGTACAAGTATCTTCTGCCAGTGTTTCAATGAAGAGCTGAATATGAGTAATAGCTTCCATCGATACTTCTGGCATTGGTGTATGTAGATTTCTTTTGAAGTTCTCTTGTAAAAAAGGCATTAGAGGTATGTTTTTGTGACTTTTTAGTGTTGGCCAGAACTGCTGGTGTGTCCGAACGGCTCTTCGAATGGTTGTGGTGTTGTCTTGTTCAGGGCCACAGAGCTTTCAGTCTTTTTTTATATTTGCCTTCACAGGAATGCTCTTTGCATGCTTCTTCAGTACTTTATATTATTCCTAAAGCATTGACTTCCAGATTTTGATTGTAGTGCTTTAATCTAGTGTTCAACTTCACGCTAGCTTCATTTGCACGCAAAGCAAGAACTCAGGAGTACGGTAACTTTTGCTATGGGTTTTCCCTTCTTCAGTCTACTGTATTTTTGCCTGTGTTGTCTAAGCGCTGACAGCCTCGTGCGACAGCTTTTTTTTTGTGCAATTATTGTGTGCCAATGACTTATTTGCCTCCTCAGCTAAAGACTTTTTGTATTATAAGAGAAAGCTCTGTCTGTATTGCTTTTGTCATTTGCTGATGGTGTATCTTCAGTATCTTTTCTCAGTGTACACTATACTTGAATGGAAGAGCAGCATGACTACCTTCAGCTGTTAGCAGGCTTTTAGCTGCTGTAATACTGGTTGATGCTCCTTTCTCGGGCGTTCTATTTTGGATGGTTGGCATGTCATTGCTTCTTTTAAACTTTAAAACTGCAGGTGCACCTTTTTCTGGTTACACCTGGTATATTTTTCCAGTGGTTATATATATATATATATATATATATATATATATATATATATATATATATATGTAATATATATTGCTAACTTGAGAAACAAGGCCTCTTTACGTTAGGTGCACATCAGGTGGGAAGAGTACTTCTATTACTTGCCAAGATTGTGGCCCCTTATGGTGGGAATCATAATGCACTGTTGATGTGTCAAATTCACATAGCATAATTCCAAGGCACTCGATCAATATCCAAGGAAGAAAATTATGTTCTTTTGCATGAGTTTCAGCAACTCATAGTAATTTGTATGTAAATGAATACTTCATCATTCTTGGCTGTCATGTTTTATGGAAGCACATGTGCTTCGTTAATAACAAAAAAACACGCACGCTCACGCCACTGCAGTGGCGTGAGCGTGCGTGGTTTTTTTTTTTTTTGTTATTAACGATTTGCCCTATGCATTCACGTTTGTTCTTTTTTTGTGTGTCGTACTTCTCGTATCGCGCAGCCTACCGTTTTGGGACACGTAAAAAAAGTACATAAAAAAGATGCGTTCCACGCCGAAATTCGCGTTCGCAACGAGCTGGGCACCGACATGGTGCCCTACGACGCCCACACACTCCGCAACACCTTACCAACCGTTCGCTGCGATGTTGTTGGGAATTCGTGTGGTCGTTGCATGAATATAGCGCGTGCGTGCATGCGCACGCGCGTCTGTGTGTTAGATCACGGCAATTGCATATGTTGTATGATTCAGTCACCATAACGCAACTGACGACCCCCGCTCTTCCCACACGTCAAGCAGCAGCAAGTGCCGTTAACCGTACTGTGCTGTGAACGCAAAACAGATTCGAATAGGTCGCGTAGATAGCTAGCCCGACACATGATACGATAAGATTTGCGTCAGATATTCGACGTCTACATGCACGCGTAAGACAGCGGTATCCGCAGCAGCTTCGTCATACGTACGGATAGCACCGCATCGGACGTCACGTCTGACAGAGAAACTTGATCGATAATTTTTTCTCACTTAAAAAGTCTACCTTGCACAACTTCAACCAACGATTATGCATTTCAACGAGCTGTGCATGGTTTAATGATTGATTGATTGATATGTGGGGTTTAACGTCCCAAAACCACCATATGATTATGAGAGACGCCGTAGTGGAGGGCCCCGGAAATTTCGACCACCTGGGGTTCTTTAACGTGCACCCAAATCTGAGCACACGGGCCTACAACATTACCGCCTCCATCGGAAATGCAGCCGCCGCAGCCGGGATTTGAACCCGTGACCTGCGGGTCAGCAGCCGAGTACCTTAGCCACTAGACCGCCGCGGCGGAGCATGGTTTAATGACGAAAAGATAGTTCTAATATTGTGCCCCGCACATATATTACTCTCTCTCTAACTTGAAAAATCGGCGCGTGAATTGGGGCCAGAACAGCGCCAAAAAGCAGCACACGCAGAAATTGGCTCATATTTTAATATTATGACATCGTAATGTTGACTTTTCAGCTGACGCCGGCAATAACGTTCAAACGGCGGGCCAATAATGCCGGTCTTATTGGATGGCTCCGCCCATATTGGCTGCTACTTGTACAACCTGGCCCGATGTGTCCTTTCTAATAGGCCGGTACAGCCTATATGGGCGGAAAGTTCTGAAAGCTGGCCCAATATAACCAATCTAATAGACTGGCACAGCCATCATTGGCGGAATGTTGTTAATGCTGGTCCAACATAGCCGTTCTATTCGGCTGGCAGAACCAATATTGGGGGTACGTTGTCAACGCTGGTCCAACGTCGCCGTTCTATTTGGCTGGCATAGCCAATCTTGGCGGTACGTTGTGAAAACTGGGCCGTTCATGGGCCAGGCAATGCCGATCTATCCCCAATATTGGGCCAACCTTCTGTGCTGCCTGGGGACGAGTGAGGGAAAGCGTTCGTCAGTACGTCCGTGCTACCGTCCGTCCGTTTGATCTTGCTTCCGTCCATCCGTGCGACTGTCCGTCCGGTCATCCATCCGTCCATGGGTCCGTTCGTGCGTCCATCCGTCCATCCGTTCATCCGTGCATCGTCCGTGTGGCCTCACGTGTGTTCATCTAGTGAACACTCCAAGTACCGCAATCTGGCATCTTTTCAACCTATATTATCCATGTACAAGTACTGCCATCCAGCGAACATTCCAAGGACTAAACTAGAAGTGGCTCCCTACTACTACTACTACTACCACCACTACTGCTACTACTACTACTGCTAAATACAATGCAGATGCACCACCCATAGCTTAGGGAGCTTCGCCCCTAAAATGAAGCACCACCCAGAGTACTAAAGCTTGCCGCATGCTCCGACGCTTTGGTCACATGTTAAACCGACACGGTGGGCTTCACTTGGCTTCACTTGTGAGAATTATTTCGACCACCTTTCTTTTTGCTATCACCACGATCGCCCCTTTCGTCATTCCACGTTTGTGGAGCTGAAACACCCTTTTGTTCGCATTGTGGTGTGTTTCCTCCTTAACTTGTACAGTCGGTTACAACCATGGAAGAAGGAAAGCTAAGAAGAGGTGCGGTGCAGAGTGAAAAATGCAGCGGAAGTCGCGTGTTTTTCTAGGTGGCTGTGGGAATCCGTGATCACGTCGGCGTCTCGTGTCGTCTGCATCACCATTCGTATGACCGCGTTGTTGATAGCCGGCTAGAGTTCTGAATGTGCATTCTTACGCAACTGTTGCTCTTGAAAGATGATGCAATGTGTTAGAAGCCTACAGTGAGCGTTGGTATTGACAGTTGCGGGTTTAATTTTGATCACTTGAGGTCGAAAGCGATCAATTTCGAAGCTTGCAACCACCGGGCCATTCCGATAAGATAAGAGTATGCGTTAGTGAAGGCCACTCCAAGCCACAGGCGGCATAGAAGAGTTTCCCTCAGCTCGAGATGGTCCTGAGGGAATACGAAGCTAGAGATCAGGATCCAGGTTATGCAGATGCGCACTTGTGAATTCTGTCGAGTTCCACGGTACCAGTGTGAGATCACGTGCAAGCGAACGAAGTCCTGTAGCTGCATCAGTTCTTGAGAACGGGATGGCTGTGTATTGAGTACCATCGTGGGCAGATCTAGCGGTCTCATCTGCGCGGTCATTGCCCTATATACTGCAATGACCTGGTACCCGCTGATGAACTAAGCTGTGTTGTTTCTAGTTTGCTTGGTGACGAAGAAGCCTTATTTCAGCTACTAGCTGTTCATTAGGTTCATGGCGAAAAGGTGACATGAGACATTTAAAAGCTGCCTTCGAGGCTAAGAAGTTATACCAAATTTCCGAAGGTTCTTTAGCTATAAACTTCAGTGCTGCACGTATGGTGGCGAGTTCTTCAGCTCTCGATAACTTCAAATGCGATGTCATGAAATTATTTGTAATGTGCCTCACGGGAAGAACCACTGCCCTGCTGAGCTTACTGAAGACACAGGGCCATCTGTGTAAATGTGAAGGCATCCGTAGTGAAAGTTTCAGAAAGTTTGATTGAGCCATTGTTGCAAAAATATGATTCATATGTTTTGGAATTCATGACATCGCGCGTGACGAGTTCGGCATGAAATTAAAGAAAAAATGTAGCATAGGCCTTGATTTTCTCCACTAACAATCAACTTATAATACTGAAACCTATGGCATTACACTTATCATCGTGTGGTTTGAAGTCTATACTGAATCTTTGTTTCTCTTTAGTGTCTCTTCGAAGCCGACCTTACACGGGAGGAGTATCGTTCACAGCCAAGCCAAAAAGGATGGGGGGGGGGGGGGGGGAGAAAAGATGGGGAAACATGGCATAGCCCTGTATTGTATAGCACATCAAGCAGTTGGGAAACGGAAGTGCGCATAATGAGTAATGTCAGGGCAAGGAAACAGCGGGATGAGATGTAAAAGCATATATGCCAGATAACGTAGAGTGCAGGGGTCTGAAAATTCAGTTGTACAACTTTCTTCAAATTTGTCGCTGGGGAAAAAAAACGCCACGCCTGTGCGGAAGGTGGCAGCACGGACACATTGAAAGTTGGAAGAGCGGTCTTTCAGAGCATTTTGTAAACGCTCATTGAGTAACTGCTACAAGCACACTTTCTTGGTACCCACTACGGCATTAATATTAATTTTTGCGTAGTATAGCCGGCATTCGCTATTCCTTCCTTCGTCATTCTTCTGAGAAGCGTGGTATCCGCTAAACACTTGCAAGTAACTTCGTGCCAATTTTACACGCTGTAGCTTACGACAATGAGGAATTATGCCTGAAGTGAGTATGCATTTTATTTAAAGTTGATTGGACCAAGTGACTGCTCTTAAGGGTGCGATGAACAGGCGCTCATGTACCCTGACGATGCTCTCTTACATCGCCTTTCTTTTTTCTTTTAAACCTCGCACCTATTCTCCCAGTGCTGGCTAGCAAACCGGACACGTTTCTGCTTGACCCCCCTGCATTTCCCTCTTTCACAATTCCTCCTGCTCCCAAGATTTCATAATTATCACTTAGGGGCGCAGCCCGTTAGAGTTTATGCATATAGTTTGTTCCCTCGTAGTAGTAGTATGTTGTAGCAGTAGCCACTTCTAGTTAGATTTAAGAATCGCTCATGGCGTTAATTGTATACGTCTGTGAAAAGCTGTATCACTAGATAGCGTTAGTGATTTTTGTATAATGAGAAGTTCCGAGCATATCCAATGAGTGAATATTGATCGGAGTGCGACGAAGCATCCATCCATCCGTGCGTCTGATGCGTGCTCTAGTGTGATAGGATCAAACAAACATACAGATGGATGAACAAATGGATGGGCGCTTTGTCCCGTTCTTATCATTTTCACTCCATGCATGGATATGCTGTGATTTTTTTTAGGGACTGCAGTGCGCAGGCATGCTTGTATTGAAAAGTTGGAAGCAGTCGCATTTAAACACTGTTACACACACAAGAATTCTTGTGGCGTGACAGTGCTCCAACATATATCGTTGTCCCCGGCGCGGTGAACTAGTGGCTGAGGTACTCGGCTGCTGACCCGCAGGTTGTGAGATCGAATCCCGGCTGCGTTGGCTGCTTTTTCGATGGAGGCGGAAATGCTGTAGGCCCGTGTGGTTCATACTTAAGTGCACGTTGAAAGAACCCCAGGTGGTGGAAATTTCCGGAGGCCTCCACTACGGCGTCTCCCATAATCATATGGTGATTTTGAGACGTTGAACCCCACATGTCAATCAAGACATCTTGTTGCAGAGGTTAACTGCGGATTACCTAATTACACAAGCAGGACAGTCAGCATTGGCGCAAAGCTCCTCCCCAATGCGTCACATTGCATGCGTCGTTTAATCTGGGAGCGGTCTAAGGAACACGCAAAACTGATAACTTCTGGCAATAGCAAGCGATTGCTGTTCGTCACTTTGAGGAGTACACAGCTCTGATCCTCACCACACTGCATGCGCAATCGTGAAAACCACGAATAAACTTTGCGTCCATTGATTGTTCCTGCGGTCGCAACTACATTTTGGTGAACCCGCTTCTTGCTTGATGAGCATGATCCTAACCATTCGAGCGATCGCATTGAAGGCATTCTCTTAGCCTTCAAGCTGTTTGTTAAAAGGATGATGTTGAACCTTGTTTAAACTTTGAATTAACTTTTTATGATCTAGGCTATGAGCGAAGCTTTTTAGATAATTCTTAGCACTTGGCAGTATAACCAGATCGATCGTGGACGTTTTTCATAATCACTTGAACTGAGTGTGTCCTGCCATCACTGGCATCATGACCGTTACCACCTGCCATGCTGAGCATAGAGAGACGAACGTTTGACTCCATTTCCAAGGGGCGGCTTTCAGCTCCCCCATAGTAGTGTACCGAGTACTCTAAATCGTTAAACACTTCTTTTAAACAGTTTCCCTATTGGTGGTGACTCAGGTGTTCCTTGTCTATTCCTCTTAAGGACGGCTGTCAGTTCTCCCATAGTAGAGTACCACGTACTCTAAATCTTTAGCAACTTTTTTTAAAACGCACAGTTTCTGAATTGGCATCTTTTCTGATTCAGAGACGGCGTTATGCTCTCCCATTTAGTAGAGTACCAATTGCTCAAAGTCGTTCCCGACTTTTACAGCGAAAGCTGTTATGAGATCACAACTCGGATCACGCGCAGTTGTCCACCGCCGCTGCCGCCTGTGTCCGTAACCATATCGATCGCGCGAAATCAGAAAAAAAAATGCCAGCATATCCACGGAGGGAATGATGGAGAGTGGGGCGAAGCATCCGTCCGTCCATTCGTTCTTGCTTCCATCCGTCCATGGGTCCGTCTGTGTGACCGTCCGTGCGTCCATCCGCCCGTCCGTGCTTGCCTCTGTTTGTGCGTCCGCACGTCCATCAGTGCGTCCATCCCTGCGTTCGTCCATGCATCCGCGCCTGCGTCCGTTCATGCGTCCATCCATACATCTGTCTGTTTGTCCGTTCGTCCATCCATTCAGCACTCCTAAGTACCACCATCTCGCA
Organism: Rhipicephalus microplus; assembly: GCF_043290135.1. NCBI lineage: Eukaryota > Metazoa > Arthropoda > Arachnida > Ixodida > Ixodidae > Rhipicephalus > Rhipicephalus microplus. Next base: position 3,560,680 of record NW_027464616.1, on the reverse strand, counting down.
TCTTTTCATCATATATTCTCCATATAGAAGCACCGCCATCCAGCGGACATTTCAAGGACTAAACGGGAGGTGGCACATGCACACTTTCTTACGGCTTGCGCTTCGTGTCTACTTCCCAACTTTAACCACCTCGAGTTCATGGTATAAACTAGTTCACTGTATTCATGGCACTGCGGCCCAACGCTCGCTAAACCTTTTTAAAACCTAGGAGGTTACGCCGAGCCAGTATAACGTATCAACCCTTTCTTGTCTTCTGTGCATTGCTGAACAATAAAAAATTCGCAGCGTGCGCGTTAACTAAAAGCCGAATTCTCCTGTCTCTCATTCCCCCATAGCAGCCATTGTCATGTACATTGAGCACTATTTTTTATTGTTCAACAACGCACAGAAGAAATCTCTCACAGGCACCACCTTAGAGGTCAAAATGTAAGACTGGTTACACACTACGACTAATACTACTACTACGAGGGATGAACGGGTGCCGCTATACGGAGCTTCGGCGTTCCAGTCTTCAACGCGGTCAGCGTTCCGGCGGCGTTGCTGCCGGGTGTCCACTCCCGACTTTGCCAGCCACTTTTTTTAGGCCTGATCCCATCGTCGTCGGCCCCTGCCGGGACCAGCGAGGATGGCGTCAAGGCCTGCGGCGCTCCCGCTCAAGGAGCACTGCTTCAACTTCACCGTCCCGGAGGGGACGGCGTCCGTCGAGGAGATCATCGATGGCCTCGAAGACGTCATAGGGAGTGAAGGGGTGCTGTTCTGCAACACCTCGGAGCTTCGAAATTCCTAGTTGCGGCTCGGTCGGCTGCACAAGCAACCAAGTTGATGGTAAACCAAGGATTCAAGTTACAAGGTCACAAGGCACAAGTTGAAGCAGTCGGGGCGCCAAGCGTACAAGTCAGTGTGTTCCGCCTCCCGCCGTGCGTGTCAGATGACGCTGTTATTTCAGCTCTTCAGTCTTTCGGAAAAGTGAAGGGTATCACATTTGTTACCTTGCAAAGGCATCAATCAACGTACACTGGTACCCGCATCGTCAGAATAGAGATGGCTAAGCCCGCCCCTAACTTCCTATCAATTCAAGGTCATCGCGTGATGCTCGATTATCGTGGTATGCGTATAGTATGCGCACGCTGCAGCAGAGAACGTCATGTTGCGGCTACTTGCACAACACCTTTCTGTCAACGATGTGACACCTTCGGACATACATCTGAGGATTGTGTGTCCAACTTTAAGCGCTGTAATGAGGACCACGCGACGAAAGATTGCTTCCGTCCCAAGTCATACGCAGACGCAGCGCAGAGCCCCTCACATTCACTGAAAGAATTTCCAGAACTTGGAGAGAGTGCTTCGAAGAGAACAAACCAAATTGGAACCTCCAGGCGCATGGAGGTTTCGCAACGCAAAACCAAGCCATGGCCACAGAAGATTCCAGATTTTTGGAATGAAGACAATGCAACCGACACAGAATTTTATGACGCCAAGACAGAAGACGCCAGTGGCGTTGATGCCGCGTCGCCATGCACAACAAGTGACAACAACGTTTCTGCGTTGACTGAGGACACCGCAGCGTTGTCATCTTCCACAACGTCGTCAGAGGAGCCCAGCAACGCTGTGGAGACGCCGAGTGCGTCTGCTACGTCTTCATCAGAGAAACTCAAGGTCACAGAAAACGAACAATCCTCGAACGCATCACCACTGTAGGAAGCGTCCCAAGCATCTAGGAGCACTGGTCAACCGGGAAAATCGCTCCGACCTTCCAAGGCAACAAGTGCAAGTGACGAGCTTCATGAACGGCCACCTGGGGGCCTGGAAGGTAGCGTGAAGACGACGCCCACGAAAGAAGTAAAGACCACGTCTTCAAGGAAACCTAACACGCCTCGCACACACGCTTTACAGGCCCAAGAAGAAGCGTCCGGCAAGACATCCAGACATCGTAGGAGCCGGTCACCATCACGAAAATTAGGGAGTGACAGATTTTCGCAAGCCTCACGATCGGTATCTTTGTCTCCTGAAAATACGTGTTCTCCCGACAAGTTGTCTAGAGCCACAAATTCTCAGCGTCGCACAAAGCCTGGTAGTTCAAGCGGTGGAAGTGATGTCACCACCTCCGGAATATTCAAAAAGCCCCGAGTGGATTCGCCAAACCGAGATCCATCACCTGATGTGGGTGAGGACTCAATGTTTTTTCTTTAATTTGTGCTGGCCACATCCATTTTTTCCGCTTCCTGTTGTCTGTGCCGTGGCAATGCTTGCTTCCCAGCCGTACAACCACTATGCATTTGTTGTCTCTTATGCATGCAAACTGTTTAGTATTCGATATGTTACTGTCATTCACGATGGAACTTTCATGTGCCAATTTGTGAGTTATATGCTGTGGTGGCTATGCCCTGTTATAGTAATTGCATCATGTGAGTTACGTTGCATGCTGCGTGTACTATTTCTGTTATTATTGGTGTTGCTTACTGGGTCCGTTCTATCTGTGCGCCTGAGTAAATCTCAGCGCCAGTCCTTCGAGTATCATCACGTAGACTTCATCCACTGCCGCTTGCACAGGAGAGGCCGTGCCGCCCCCTTACGCATCACTGTAAAAAAAGGGGGAAAAACGATTGTTTTGCTTCCCCCTAAATTTATTTTAAATGGATAGGCTATCTTTCATGACTTTCAATATTCGTGGTTTCAAAGATCTTGTAAAATAACAGGAGATAATGAACCTTGTGCGGTAGCTCGGGGTCGACGTGTTTTTTCTGCAAGAGACCCAACTTTCGAACGCGGCACGGCATCATGACCTTCCGTACTAGATTTTCGGTTGAAGCCTTCTTCTCCTTAACGCAGAAGCAGTCGCGTGGCACCGGTGTCGTGTTTCTCAATCCAAGGTTCAGGTGGGGTGTGCATTGCCTCTTCGATGCAGAAGGCCGTGTTATTGCGGTGGACATGTGGATAAACGACCAGAAAATCCGATTCACCAACTTTTACGCGCCCGTGGATAGGTCTCTCACCAATGACTTTTTTAGAGGTGCCTTGTCATTCCAGCTAAATTCAGCACCGTGCGTGTTGTTAGGTGATTTCAACTGTGTTTTTGATTCAATTCGGGATATCCGAGGCCCTAGTCAAGGACAAAGCACATACCAATAAAAAAAGTTGCAGAAAATATGTAGAGAGTTGAAGCTAGTCGATGCATGGGCAACGTTTCACGGGAACACCATTGGAGCCACGCGCGTTCAGGGTACGTCTCAGAGCCGGATTGACAGAGTCTATATCCCTAACGAGCTCGTTGCAAGTTTGGAGACATGCGATGTCATTTCTTCAGCGCCTGGGCAACGCAAGCTCAGCGACCACATGCCAGTGCTGTTCACCTTGAGTGCCCAGCTGGGAATGCATTGCTCCAAGTTGTGGCGAATGGATTCATCAATTTTAAATGATGAAGTTTCGGTATCTGAAATGCGGTGAATATCTATGCGTCTTTGGAAGACACGCCGCAAATTACACCGACAGCATGGGATCTCTTGAAGGCCTGATGGCGTGTGATTGCGCAGGAGGCCGGGAAAATGCGCCATATACGTCTAACATCACAAATAAATGAAACATTGAGGCGTATTCAAATCGTTGAGCGCGCAGGTAATCTGACCGGCGCAATTCAAGAGTACATTGGGGCCAAAAAGGCTAAATACGACATCTTGTTGAGGGCAAGGTCCGGGGCTTTTAAACGCGCAAAGGAACTGCACCCGCCTACAGATGAACTAGGTAACTTGGCATACGCACAGCGAGTAGGGGTAAGAAAACACCAGCCCAGTATTATCGGTGCAGCACGAACAGAGTGTGGGAGCATCGTCACAGATATCAAATCAATCGAGGAGGTCTTTAGGGCGCATTTTGAAAGGCTCTGCTCTGCAGATCATCGCTCCAAAGACAGCAACCAGCATCAAAGAATCGCAGACTTTTGTGAAGGCTTGCCCACGCTGTGTCCTGAGGCGTCTCATATTGTCACGTGTTTGTCAAAAAGAAAGACAATGACAGTAGTGCATGTGCCATGAAGTACAATGAAATGGATAAAAAAGAAGAACTCTCTTGCGCGTTCTATTAAAAGAACCTACCTGCTTCTGGTGTCTCAGTTTCTGCCGCAAGACCTCTGTTTCGACGTCGTGACAATATGCTCTGCACTGAGGCGACGAAAGATGAAGTTTGGCAAGCCTTGAGGAAAATGAACACTACCACGGATCCAAGTCGAGACGGAATACTGACGGGGTTTCATATAACGTTCTTCAACGTCCTAGGCGACGCACTACTGACATGGTTAACGGATTCATTGTTGATGGGCAAAAGCCGAGGTCTTTCAGTGAGGGCCATGTAGTCTTGCTGCCAAAGTATGGCATGGATCCTGACGATCCACGGTCATGGAGGCTGATTACCCACCTTAACACGGACTACAAACTTGTAGCTACGATCCTTGGCTTGAGGCTAAAACCTTTTCTGCCCGATATAGTGTCACCCACGCAAACGTCTGCAGTGCCAGGTAAGTCAATTTTTCAAACACTTACTCTGATAAAAGATTTCTTCTACTATGCCAACGCCAAAAACGTTACCGGTGCTTTCGTGTCATTGGATCAAGCTATGTTATTTTTTGTCATTCTTTTCAGAAGCGTGGTATTCGCTGAACATTTGCAAGGAATTTTGTGCCAATTGTTCATGCAGTGGCTGATGACGATTAGGAATTGGGGCTGAAGTGGATATGCTCCACTGTTAATATATGGGAACAAGAACAAGCTTTTTAGGGGCGAAACAGGGAAGTTTATTGCAAACTGGTAACAACATTTCAGCCTACTACCCAAAAGTTTATTATTAGTGCCCTAGTGGGTATCAAACAAGTGTGCTTGCAGTAGTTACTCAATGAGTGTTTTGAAAAGGCTCTGAAGGGCCGCTCTTCTAGCTTTCGCTGTGACTGCACTGCGTCTTTCGCGAAGGCCTGACGTATTTTTTGTTTTGTCACACGATGTCGCGCTTTGGCGTCGGCGGTGTCCACACCCTCATTGCGCCTGCTCGCGTCTCGTGCCGGCCCAGGAAGACACCTCACCTCGCAAATCCGACGCGAACAATGTCTGCTCGTAAAGAAACGACTGTCCGCCACTACACCACCGTTCGCTGGCCACCCCGTATATGCAGGCACTGTATCGCGCGTTAGGAATTCAGTCAAGCGCGTCTTTACTTGGCTTTCGCTTGACGTTGAAAGCAAGGCTCCTTCTTTATTCAATAAGTAAAAATAATAAAGACGAAATAACAATATAGCATTCCCAAACCATGCCCAATTACGCAACATTCACGCGATACCCCCTCCCCCACACTCGGCGACGCATTTACTTGGGTTCCTCCCGTGGGAAGATTACGTACCTCTATGTATGCATGAATGTAGTAACCCTCTCACAGCATATTCACGGAGCGAATGATCATGTGTAGGGCAAAAATTCGCAGGGTTTCATTGGCAAACCGTTAATCATCCACTGCCAAGTCCGTCCGTCGTCTATCGGTCTGCCTGTTTGACGCACGGACGAACAGATGGACGCATGGACGCACAGACGGACGGATGGAAGCAAGAACGAACAAATGGACGGAAGCGCGGACGGACTGATGGTCGCTTCGCCCCACTCATCATCATTTAGTCCGTGGATATGCTTTGATTTTTTTTTCATTTTGCCGGTATTCCCAACCCCCTTTCGCGATGGGGGTCCGTCTGCCACAATCGATGGTTACGGCGTAATTTTTGTCGACGCTCGCGCATGCGCAATGGGTGCCAGCGAAAGGGATGCGAGCTGCGTGAGCTGATTTCGGACGAGCCGCGTGGCACCACCGCCGCCATCTGATAGGCGAGCTGGAAAAGCGAAAACGCTGCTCTGATTATGAGAAAACGTACTGCTATACTCGCTTTTATAACACCTGTGTGCCATTCGCAGCCTCAATACAGCTCATATTTTGAATCTGCAATACACTTGCAAGTTTGCACTTCGTGTTTAATCCACAGAATGCACGAGAGCAACGGCGCGAATCGGCAAGATAATTGCCTTGACAGGCGGCTTCCTTCTGCAGATGCGGTACGTTCAAGGTTCGGAACATAATGTAAGTAACAGTTAATTGTTATTCAGTTTGTCTTGCTATTTAGCCAGATGAAGCGCCTCTGAATCATCCTTTACCATGTGCGTTACAATACGTGTGCACGAGTATCGTTCGCAGGAGTGCAGGTCGGCCGACTTCAACCATATTGAAAAAAAAAACTTGGCCAAAGATGAGGTTACCGCACGCAAAACGTAAACAGGAAGCGAAAACTCAAACAATAAATCACCTGACTGTGTCAGGCACGTCTAATTCTTGACTCGTCAAGCTCCGGTGAAAACAGTGGGCCACGTTACTGCTTTCAGATCGGCTCACCGCCACCTCACCGCAGCCGTGGACGCTGCCATTCGCGTCTAGAAATTCTATTCTAGAAATTCTAGAAAGTCACGCAACAGCATAGTGCTGAAGAAAAACTCCCAAGACTTTCCCCGAGAGTGAACATCATTAAGTGCGAATGCACGGGGTGATGCTATGTATGAGGGGGAGTAACGTTTAAATCCGTTGGCATTCGCCAGTGAGTTAACGAAAACTCCCCCGTGTGATCACATTGCGATTCCCAAGAACCATTAGACCCTCTAGGGAAATCTTGGTGAGATTACGCGTATGTGTGAGGGTAAATTCGTAATGATGTTTATGTCCGCGGCCCGCTTCGCCCGCTCGCGCTCGGCATCACGGGCCCTTCGCCGCGCCGCCTTGTCTTCAACCGGCGCGACATCTTCAACGACGCGTGCAATGCTCGCATTCGATTGCGTTCTACTCGTTGTTGGAGGTATCGCAGTCGAGGTTGTTGCCTGCGATGGATCCACGCCTATGACGACTTGCCGATCTCGAGCAAGTCATGGCTGCGCGGGCGCGGAGCGTAAGGCGGAGCGCGCGCAATCACGTGGTGTGTGACGTCGCTGCGCCATTGCTACAGACGCTTCTCTCCGCTGCTCGCGCCGTTACTGGGGAGAGGAAGAGGCACACCGTGGACGGCGGATTCAGGGTCGCTTAGAAAGTGCATTCGCATTTAAAAGAAATAAACTGCGGCGCCAACCATTTACGGACAAGCTTTTCTATACATGCACTTACTGCAGCTGCGAAAAAACCATCACTCACCTTGTATGTGAGTGTACCCATTTCAACGCACCAAGACAAAAACTTACTGAAGCTCTGGATAGACTAGATGATTGGCCTTTGTCGGAACGAAGAATTCTGGGTCATTGGCTGAGCCCATCCTCAGCCCAGAAGGCTTTGAAAGCTTTGCTACGCTTTTTGCGGACAACTCGCCTCAGAGAGAGACTTTAGTTTCTTATTATCTTTGATTTTGCCTTTCCTCTTTCGCAATTTTTTGTATTTTCTCTCTCTCTGTCTATCTATTTATCTCTCTGCAACATTTTTTTATATCGTCTTTTATTCTCCTCACCCTCTTCCCCACCACAGCGTAGCTAGCCGGTCTAAGAACTGGCTAACCTGCCTGTCCTTTCACTGAATCTTTCCTCCTCCTCCTCCTCTTCCTCCTCCACCTCCTCCTCCTCCTTTGAAACTTCGTATGCTAGGTCTGCGGCAACCAAAGATGACAATGCACCTCATTTTTTACCAATTAAAGGCTACGCAGGACCCAGTAGATGTCTTCAAAACCTATGACGTCACGGTTGTTGGTGCGTAAATCTTCAGGTGGCGTCTCCACCCGAATTTTCTTTTCGTGCGTTTTCTCGCTTGCCAAGGGTTGTATCGTAGTGAGAGTTTTCGAAATTCTGAAATGGTACTTAACTAATACGCGAAAAAATCAAATATCTCTTCAGTGGCCTTTCAACGTTGCCACTGTAAAAGTTATAAAGTTTGACGACAACGACTGCATCTCGCATTGTACAGAAAAACCTAGCAAGGCTGTGAGTAATAAGTATAGCCGGCCCTATAGTCGTGTGGGCAAGGTAAGTATTGAAACAGCTAACACTGGGGAAACATTATTTGGTTCTTATTAGGGGACGAAATTAGCTTGCGGATGAGACGGAACATACCATTTACCGAGGCATTTTCAACACGGTGTAATTAGGGGGAGCACTTGAACGTGAAGAGCTAACACGTAGAGGGCTGCAGTCGACCCACCACTGGCGGATTGTGAACAATCTGTATTTGTGAATGACCGATAATACGGGGCTATCCTTTCGAAGCTGGGGCTCTTACATGTGTGCACTTTGTGCGTCGCTAAACAAACAGCTTTTCTTTGAATTGCGCCCATCGAAATGTGCTTGATGAAGAACAAGAGAGTCTTGACATGAATGACTATAATATAGCACAATGCTGGAACGAACTTAATATGAAGGACAGATTCAAGTAAGATTTAATTTGTCAGCGTGATGAGAAAGTATATACGGAATCGTACCTTACAATGATCTGTACTGAAGTTATTTTAACGTTGTAAATGTATTTTTTTATTTTTCTCATACAGAAGGGACAACAACAGCTAGAAAACCGTAGCTTGAGTGTGCCTGACGCCCGACAGAAATACACACAAGTGACATACATGGCAGAAGAAACTAAAATGCTCTCAACGAGCAAAAATTGAAGTTGATTGCACGTATAGGTGTTACGTAACATATACGAAATAAATAAAAAAAGAATAGAACCATGCATGTCGCCCCCCCACCCCCACCCCCCGGATAAAAAACGTACTCCTCTGGTATAAACGTACACACAGAAAACAAAAAACCGCTGGGCCTTCGCGGAACACGTAGCACAGTCGCACGCGGAACTGCACCACAATTCAGTGGCGTTCGCACAAGCCCCTCGTCCTCTGAAAATCACAAGCACAGAGTGCCTTGCAGGTCGACATGAGGTGGGGACGGTGTTCCCTGCACGCTGTGCGGCCGAAGCATTCTTAAAATGCCCTTTCAATATCAGGGAAGCGTTCAGGTGGTTGGATAAGTAGATGTGGTTTTGGAGTACACGAAGTCTCTGTATAAATCCACGACGGCCCGGCGACTGTCCAAGGACACGTAGTGACCGGCATTCACGAGCAAAGCGTACGTGAAGTTGCGGACCATCATCTTGTAGCCCACCACTTCACCTGCTGCGTCGGAGGCATTCTTGTACGGTATTCTTCTCGCCATTCTGAGGTCCTCCTTGCCTTTCCACTGCAGCGACCTCAAGAACCCGTAGACTTCATCCGCCGGGTATACGACGTCCATGTTACCACCGTACACGAGCACTCGCTCTTTGTCCAGCACGGTCGCCACGAGCTCCCTGATGTCCTTGAAGGCGTCGTACGAGTAAAGCGTCGTGCTCACGATGTTGCGTTGGTGGTCCATACTGGCGTTGATGCCGACGTGGACGGCCCTCTTGAAGTCGTCGCTGGTGACGTACTTCCTGTACATTGCGAACTCCGGTGGCTCTGTAGAACGGAGTGCCGACGCCCTGTGACTGTACCCTGTTAGTGATTGGAAGAGCGAGGGGCCACCGTCAGCCATTTTGGTGAAGACCTCCCTGGAAATTGAGAGAAACGAGAAGTGCTGTTTGATCGTCAATAAACAATGCCATGGTTTCCAGCTGTATTGCGCGAAGTGGCTAGTTCAGTTACCCCATTCACAGGTTTGATCTCGGTCTTTTTACTTATAGATATAGACGTAGCCTTTAACGTGCATACGGTTTGCGTGTATACGTTTAAAACATAAGTAGTCGAAAACACCAATGCTGAGTGGTCGTTAATCTAACAGTGTCCTTGAATAAGTTTAGTCGCACGGAGAAAGAAAGATCTAAAGGTGTACAATTGAGGCTACAATAATCCGCAACAGAAAAAAGTAAAAAAAGAAGCTGTGAGCATCACAAACTCACTTCAGTGCATATCATATGAGGGCGGCATATGAGGCCGGAAATTCTGGAGCTTTGGACATGTTGGCAATCTGCATTTTATTCTCGTTAATATTTTATCTAACAGAGAAAACGAGCCTTCGCTTGCTGGCTTGCTTGTTTTTATATGTTTCGCTCGTACCCACTAGAGAGGATTGGTAATTAAACCGGCGGTTATTGTAATGAGGAAAAACGAATTTAAAATTATGATGAAGAAAAAGTTTAAACTTTCCTTCATTCATAGCAAGGGTCCCGTTTTGGCAGACATGATGCATTCAAGTGGTATGCTAGAGATTATTAGTCAGCTGCCATCTTGTAATCAGATCACATGCTACAAACAGGTAAAAAAGTATTCCACACTCGCTGTAGCAGCAGCAGATGGCGCTGACAGACGCTCCCACGTTTAAATGCGCTGTTTCTTTTTTTTTTTTTCGAAAAAGGCCTGGTCGCCTGTCAGCGAACTCAGGTGCAGCTTCGTCTTGTGGCAGTGATCGAGCCATGCTGTGCGTTCGAATGCTTGAAGACTGCTTTGTGAAATTGACGACTGAGTGCGATTGTCTGTAGATAGTAGGTTATAAGCGAGTCATCGTCGTAGTCGTCATTGCATTCTTTAAATAAGACGATAATTTCTTCTTTGATCGTCTGCCATGACTCGTACTTTTGAGTAATGTGAGTAAGGTAGAACTTGAAAGCTTCACCGAAGATGTAGTCGGTAAATTTGATGACCATCTCCAGTTTAGATCAGGATGCAGCGGTAGCGTGGAGTTTGAACAGGTCGAACCAATCCTGTAGAGGTATATTGTCCGCTGCTCCAATGAACTTGGCGATGGGAAGGTCATTCGATGGTTCTGTCATGATGTCGGTAACTGCATGCACGTAAGACCACCTCTTCTGCGGCCGATGTTCAGTTGAGGCGTCTTGCCGGTGTCTTCGTGAATGAAGTGAGGCTAATGAGCGGCGGCCAGGTCTCTATCCTGCCGACTTGTGTGATGCTAGATGTGGGAGATGGTACGCCGGGCTCAAGTACCATGAATTCATTCCACTCTTTTCCAGCTATGCGTGAAGCCAAGTGCAAACTATGGCTCCAACAAAGAAAGTCATGGAAAAGTTGGGGGGTATGTCAGAAAGCAGAAAATTAAAATAATCGATAAGTAAATAATAAATAAAAAAATATGAATTGTATTTCGGGTTTGACGTCCCACGATATGATTATGAGACGCCATAAGAGAGGGCTCCGCAAAAATTTCGACCATCTGATGTTCTTTAACTTGCACTTAACATTGAAATAAATAAATAAATAAATAAATAAATAAATAAATAAATAAATAAATAAATAAATAAACAAATAAATAAAATGTGAGTGCATGCCTTAAACTTCGGGAAACACCGCAACACCACGGCAAGTGAGCCTGAAGCCGAGTCACGCAGAAAAGGTTGTGTTGCGGCGTGACAATCTGTGGTCTTTCGGTAGCAGTCTCTCACCGCCCTGATGACATGAGCAGATTTCATTTGTTTGATCTTCCTTTGAATCTTCGATAAAACATTTTGTAATCAATATTCGATTCGATATATTTAGACACTAATTCGCAACATTCAATTGGAAGTTGATTCGAGACGAATTTTCACTATCAGTCACACACCCCTGCATATATAATAGAAGATAATTAAGAAGAGAGCTGTTAGACCAACCTAAGCAGTAAGATGGCAACGAGGATCTCTTCTTCATCCACCGATTCCTTGATCTGCCCGAACTTCTCGTCAAACCGTCTCCTCCCGTGAACGTCAATGAGGCCCAACTTGAGCAAGAACTCCGCGGGGTTCGCTGCTTTCAGCAAGGGCGCTATGAAACCGGCTCCGCTCATGATGCCAGCCAATCTCAGGCTCGTCTTGACTGCCTTGGTGTGGTACCGGTTGGCGTACGCAAATGCATCCCTTGCTACGGAAACAATCATTATTATTTTTAATAATAATAATAATAATAATAATAATAATAATAATAATAATAATAATAATAATAATAATAATAATAATAATAATAATAATAATAATAATAATAATAATAATAATAATTCTTTAATATTATATGATGCGCGTTCACCACTGGCGTAGCCAGGGTTAAGTTGGAGGCAGAGTTGCCAGTTCTGCTTATTCTCTCCAGGTGCTAATAAAATTATACTCATCATCATCATCATCATCATCATCGTCGACATCGACGTCAGTCTGACTACGCGCACTGCAGGGCAAATGTCTCTCCCTCCCATGGTTGGGTGATCAACCCGGTCTTGCGCTTTCAGCTGCCTCTGTACCTGCAAAATTTGAAATCTTATCTGCCCACCTTATTGTCTGTCCCTCTCACTTATTATTATTATTATTATTATTATTATTATTATTATTATTATTATTATTATTATTATTTGATTTTCATACAAAGATACACAAGGATACAGAGGAAAGAGGGAGAGAGCAAGCTGACAACTGCCACCTCGAGGGGCACAATGCCTGCTCACTCTTTCGGGAGGAGGGAAGAAACAGGGGAAACAAATATCAGAGGGGACAAAGAGGAAAGAAGATGGGGAAGGAAAAAATGACGAAGACTTTGTCGAGTATGAGTAAAAAATATAAAGATAATTAAAAAAGAAAAGGATGTTGTCTCTTGGAATCCATTCAGTTGCCCGCAATGACCAACGGTTATGCTGCCCACGTGCCACGTGCCCGACCCATTTCAACATGACATCCTTAACCCAGGTTTATTCTCTGATCCATCCGACTCTCTTCCTGTCTCTTAAGGTTACACCTATCACTTTCCTTTCCATCGCTCGCTGCATCGTCCTCAATTTTAGTTGAACTGTCTTTGTAAGCCTCCAGAGAGAAAGAGAGAGAGGTTAATTATGATAGAAAGCTGAGAGGTTGACATCTCATAATAAGAGGTACAAGAATAACGTGGTACAGACGTACGCACCTACATCCAGCCATGAATAATCATCTGGTTGAATGCTTCTACCAAAGCGTAGAGTAAGGAATGATTAAGGGCGCACGTGAAATTACATTACACCGACGCAGGAGGCAAATATATGGCAAAATCACGGACATCGAACGTAACATAGTTCTTGGAAAGATGAAGCAATCGCCGGATCTGATATGCATTAACCAGATACACTTTTTTCAGCCTCAATTTTTTAACGAGCAGTTTGCTTCCGGTTGTTGCGACTATATTGAACCTACTAAAGAATGGTATGTAGATTAAAGCGCTCCTCACTATCAACTGTGCGAAAAGAAGCATAAAAAGGAGTTCTTATATTGAACTGATTAAGTCGTAGCAAGATGGCAAGTTGGGCCAGTTGTATTACGTTCATAAATGAAAATTTTGTTGAAGCGCACTAAGAACTAACGGACAGAAGAGGCTGACAAGGACAGCGCTTGCTCTCACCACTGAAGGTTTAACTCTTCTGATTAAAAAACCCTCAGTTGTGAGAGCAAGCGCTGTCCTTGTCAGCCTCTTCTGTCCGTCCGTTTTAAGTGCGCTTCAACAAATATTTTCAATTATGATTAAGTCGTGTATAGCTTACCGACTTCATGTGGCAAAGCTTCCATGGAACAAATAAACCGCCTCAGGGAAGCCTGAAAAAATGTAAGGGAGAAGTACGGATTGTTCACAGATGTACATTGCAGAAATGGGGATGGCAGGGATGATCCTGATGTTATTCCCAATGCTGAACGAAGTATAGACCAGCGCGTGAACAAGAAGCACATACCACTCTTTATTTTATTCATTATTTTCACAATAAGCAGAAACAAACTCGCGCGTGACAGAACAGAGGCTGAAATGAGTCTTCCTGACAAATGTGTCAAACTAAGAATTCAGTTACCTGCTATGTCCGTGATTGCGCAATACTTGGCCTCGTCCGCTGGCCTCATATAATATTACGTGTGCTTTTATATATTCCGTTCGGCTGGCCTCAGAAGAGTCGAAAGTAAGCGCCCATGTGTCTTGTGTTCTTTTAGGTCCTCGTCTGGCTGTGCGCTCAAGGTATATCGATAATGCGATAATAGGATACTGGTGGCTTCTATTAGGTATGTATTTTTACAATGATGTAATGGAGCAATACCGCCGCAAAACTATGTGTCTTCATCACGCTTACATTTTTAAATTACGTTTTTTGTGTTTTGAAAGTGTTGCCCAGAGTCAAATACACGAACAGAATGAGTACCCGAGTATGATTCCCCGGCGAAATAGAACTGCCTGCCTCGGAATTCGGGAAAGAGGAGCTCGAACTGGCGTAGGAAGTCGTCCACGCCATCTACGGCGTCATCGGTGCTCTTGGCGAACGTCCTGTCGTCGTCTTCCTTTTCGGCGAAGCTGTACCCACTGCCCACCGGGTGGTCTAAATAGAGGACGTGCGCAAACGACTGCAGCTGACCGCTGGTCAGAGACGCCGCCACGAGTCGCCCTTGGGCGTCCAGGGCGAAGGGACCGTTGAAGAGCAGTGGTCCGAGTAGCGACGACACACCGGGACCACCGAACGTCCAAAGGATAAGAGGGGCCTCGTCTGCAGAAGGGTGCTGTTGAAAAACGCATAGATAAAATCACTAAAGAAGCTGAAAATGATGAACAGCGCTCGGAGGACATAGCACGAGGAAAAAAAACGGACAGATACAGTTCTGCCTCACAAAAAAAGGTTTACTTCCTTGTTTCCCTCTTCCCACATGTAGGGAAGCGAACTTAAAGCAGTGCAGTTGACCTCCCTACTTTTCTTGTATTTCATCTCTCCCCATCTACTGAAAGTTTTGTTGTCTCTTTTCAATTTTTCTTGTCTCTCTCATCTTATACTTTTCTTTCTCATTCCCCCAGCGTAGAGTAGCAAACCGGGCATGTGCCTGGCTAACCTCCCTGCCTTTTCTCTTGTTCTTCCTCCTCTTTCTCTCTCTCTCTCTCGACCTTGAGACAAAAGTTTTATTCTCCCTCCACCACTCAAAAAACAAAAAAAGAAAAATTTGCGGAACACAAAATTTTCGGTTCAGCGGATATTACGACCTGTAGTAGTCTTTTCGACGTGCGCAGCTGCTCTTTAGAATAAAAGCACCGTGCACCAACAAAGTTGAAATTGAAATGATTTGCATTGAAGCGGATTTTTTTTGTGGGTGGGACACCTACATAAACTTTCGCAGTAATAACGTTGGCAAAATATTTCGAACCAACAAAATTTTTGAGGCTTCAAATAGGCTGCTTTGTTTATTTAATGCCTACGCGACAGGACGTCTGAGTAATCTGAGAGCGTTTATAATAAACTGATATTCTAACCTTAAGAGACAGGAAGAGAACAGAGTGGGTCAGGCAACAAACGGGGGTTAAGCGTATCATAGGACGACATCATAGAGATCACGAAGAAAAAAATGCGCATGGGCCGGGCAAGTAGTGCGTAGGCATGAAAACCACTGGTCCTTAAGGGTAACTGACTGGATTCTAAGAGAAGGAAACGCGTGAGAGGGAGGAGGAGGAGGAATAACCGATTTTTTTTGTTCGAAATGGTGTCACCGTACAAGTTAGGTGGGTGGTCTCATCATTCCAGAAACCCACTAGCCTTCGCTGCATCTTCGGCCCTGGCGACGAGACGTCGTTGTGGGTCCTTCGAGGCGAGCTTGGCCTCTCACGTTTCTAGAAGGCATTTATGTGCTTGATCGGTGTGACAGGTATTCGTCGAAGGTGACGGGCCCGTATGTGTATTGTAAGAGCACGCAATGATCATGTGGGTCAATGTGTCAGGTACGCCGCAAAGCGGAGACAGAAAATTAGGTGGGCAGTGGCTGGAGAAAAACAGCGCAGAAAATTAAAAAAAGACACAGAAACACAGTACACATACAGCGCTCGTATGTCTACTGTGTTTCTGTGCCCTCGTTTTTTTCGCGCAATTTTTTTTTCTCAGCTAACAAGGAACCAACTCGCCCAAATCAAAGTCCTGCTTAAGATTTCTGAAAGCAAAAAATGCATCAGAAAGCGCGGGAGCGGGTTGATTGGCGGAACATGAGGGAGGTGTTTGCCCCGCAGTGCGCGCAGTCAGGCTAATTATGATGACGACGATGACAAGGATGACATTCGAAACCTCAGCCGCGACGTAAAAGTACTTCGTGTTGCACCACGAATCTGGAGACGACACACTAATACTCCCCGAGGGGAAACGCACGCTGTCACAAGCCGAGACAGCGGCAACGCGACGCCTTTCGCACGAGGCGAAGTGAACGTACGAGGCGGCGGGTGAAGCCCTCGCAAATCCTCTCTCGCTCGAGGATTTCGTCGAATTAGAGGCACGTGGCGTGACAGCACGATCGATAAGCGTAGCGAGCGAGCAAGCGGCGTCCCGAGAGTGCGGCGCTGTTGCCGGATCGAGTTTTAAGACTCTACAAGCTCACGTTGCCTTTAGCTCTGACTTAAGTTGCGAACTGATTGAGCTGCAACTCCGGTTCCTACCTCTTAACATCAACTCCAACAGTGAAAACACTTTGTCAAGGTGTGACAAAGAAGTTGGTGGACTGGAAGCGAGCGTATAAGCCGTTCTTCTGAGCTAACGAAAGTGCGTAACATTTTGCACCACAGAGATTTCTATATATACCCTAGATAGGATTCTGGCACTAGTGTCTATGGGAGCTGCAACACACGGCACTTCAGCCAGCATGGGAATGATAGTAATAGTTAACGAATTTGTCAAATGTTCGTTCTTTGGGCTACGTTTGACTTCGTGGGGCGTGAATGTGCTCTGCCGCAAAGCGAAGTTCAGCAAAGGTTAAACAGTTACGCTTCCTCCCCCTCTACTCTGGACTTTTTAGGCTCACCAATTCAAACTGGCTCACGAAGTTCACTATGGTACATTTTATACAATAGTGTTAAAGAGGTCGTTTGGTCGAAATTCCAGCTTCGGCGTCGGTGTCGTTGCCGGCGTCGTTGGTGCATGGTGAGCGAAGAATTACCGCCTCATGCGCGACCGAAAAGTCGAGAACGATGCAGTTAAAAAAGTTCTGGACCAGAGTGGGGATCGAACCCGGGTCGTTTGCGTGTCAAGCAGAAGTTCCACCACAAAGTCCCGCGTCAGCTCGTTAATGCAGTCAAAATACCTTCCTCTGCTTAGAAACGCACTGACAGTGGCAATCGTGCTTTACAAACACAAGCGTCACAATACATGCTTCACAATTCACCATGAACTATTGCAGTAATAATGCGTCGTAAAAGTGTACATTGCCATCGGGCATCAGAACATGTGCTTATCGTAAGGACTTCATGGTTTGAAGCCAGTCACCCACTGCAAAAAGGCACACACGTTACTGCGTCTATTTCCTTAAGACCACGTAGTGGGTGCAACTTCGAAAAGGTTTCATGCACTACAAGTGTTTGAAGCACGCACTAGGGACAGGGCATCGCTATCACGTTCAACTCTTAGAGGTGAAGCTTGAGAGTTCTGCAATTTCATTTTGTTCTATTCAAAATCAAAACCCAGCAGTAAACAAATCCCCAATAGCATTCAAAGTCGAAATCACGAAGACCGGGTAAATCTTTGTACCCATCATTCCCTTGGTGGCTGAATGATCGCAGTGCCAGAGCTCCCTCTAACTAATTCTAGGAAACTATGTTTTACACGACCTATCACGGCTACAGTTTTTTTGTTATTCTCGAGTGTTCCAACGGGAAGTAACCAAAACAGGGGATGGATGAGTCACAAATCACTTCCACGTCTCGCGTTTATTTATTTTGCACTGATTTCGTGGTTCCTCTAGCTCGACTTTTCTTTTTTTCTTAACCACGGAACGCTATATTATACGTTCTCATGAATTCATTTCACCAGTGTGGAGGAAGAGCAAGACAGGGAGACAGGAAAGGCAGAAACGTTAACCAGACTCGCTACCCTACACCTGAGTATGTGGTTAGGACTGACCAGATGAAACACTTCAAACAAGTGATGCGGACACGAATAATTCATGTTTGCACAACTTTGCCGCGTTTATTACACATTTGCGAAATATTGACTCGTTAGTATCTTTACAGCTGAAGAGTATTAGATGCGGGACCTCGGACGTGCCAAGATCTACTGTAGAAATTGACACATTTCTAAAATTATTATGACAGTAGTAGACGGGTCATCGTACCTACTGTAGCACAGTAAGTACTGGGTTCAATGCGTCCAGTAGTGTCCTACACAAACTGAGCGTCGGTGACTTGAGGTTTCCAGTAAACTTTCTTTTTCGTTGTGCCGCTTGCGTTGAAATCACTCTCACGTATGCTGTTTAGTGTGGAGTCCGTAGAGCCATTTCAGATGGTTGACTAAATCTGTATACCGCTTGCAACACGGACCATGTGCGTAAATAAGGTTGCGGGCTGTTAAGGAGAGCTGCACTCTGAGATCGTTACATGGGACCATCACGTTGCATGATTCAAATTTCACGGAAGCAGAAACTCAATCACTTAAGAAGAAGTGATCAACATATTTACGTGCACACCAGACGACGGGCTACAAATCGGCCTAACCCCTCCCAGTTAGAGGCATATTCCAAGGCTTACGTCCACGTCATATTGAATTAGAAAGCTTGCAATCGCTTAATATCCCTGTTCACTTACTCGTAATTCCGAAGGCGTACGCTCGTGCATCTTGTTGCCCGTGATACATAACCACCACTTTGATTTGAATATTCTTTATTTATTTATTTATTTATTTATTTATTTATTTATTTATTTATTTATTTATTTAACAATACTGCCAATCTCATCATACATTATAGCAGGGAAGGCATATAAAAACGAGTGTTTGTTTACACAGATTCATAATTATAGAAAACACAAAAAAACCCGTAATCACAAAATGACATGCAAATCATAGGTTATACATTGCCATTAAAGAACACGCAATCAAACAATTTTAGTAATAGCAAAATCATGAACTAGGTTATCGTTAAAAAACGACCGCGAAAAGATAATGCATGCATTCGTGATAAGGGGTAGGGACAACAAGTAGGCATTTTTATTGAACAACCTATTCAAAGAATTTTAGGAACAATAAACTAATCGGAAAACATGTAACTTGAAATATAACGATCATAAAAAACAAAACTTTTGTATTAGCAATATGACACTGATTCCACGTTTATTGGGTTTATTGATGATGTGATGTCGTTAGTGCGATTTGCGAGGCATGCAATTCGCTTTCAATCGCAGCTGTAAACAAGTTTATGGATGATTCAGTGTTTAAGGTGGGTTTCAGCGAGTTCCAATCTTTAATGGTTAGAGGAAAAAATGAGTATTTAAAGCAATTAGCGTTAAAAAAGTATTCTACAAGAGTATGGAAATGATTATGACGGGTTGTTCTTCCGTGAAAAAAAAAAAGATACCTTGAAGTATCTATTTTTATGATGTTGTGGAGTAGTTAAAACATTAGTTTTAGTCTTGTTAGTTTTGTTCGGTTTTGTAGTGTTAAATGCCTTTCTCTCCACTAAGCTGGCAATCTAGAGACTTGGATCCATATTTACATAGGTCCTCTAGCATAAGTTACCTATGCGATATTGGAGCGCCCCTGATCTGATGTGGCATGAACAAGACATAAGCTGAATTTCAATGGCTTTTACGCAGCATTACACAGGGCGAGAAATCAGTCGAAGTGCGGCGAGTACGGAACGTCTTCAATGTGCACGTCGCACTTGAAGAAAACGACGTCTTGCGCATATGTAATGGAAGCAGCAATTCGCTTCATGCATACATAAATTTTTTAGGTTATATTACATATACGGGTTGCTCAATTTCTTTCTGCCTCATTTATTGACACAATATTCTGTCTGTGCGGCTGCATCAGCGCGGGTTTCTACATAACACCTCAGAACACAAGAGAACACTCGCGCAAACGCACATAGCTGCAGTAGTTAAGAAGGTGAATTAAAAAGCATGAATTATCACAAGCGTACACTGTATACACCTATAAAACAACAATAATGTTTGCATCGATGTCCAATCATTCGTCTCACTCAAGAAGGTTTCTCTGGGCAAGCTGAGGCCTCGCCTATACGGGCCCAATGAACACGGCCCTATTAGAGTCTTGCGGTGCGCCAGGCGAAATTCGCCTTGAGTTCTGTGCGCTTCGAAGGATTTCATGCTACTATGATCCTTAGTGACAGGCACATGTTAGTCTTGTACATGTACTTTCCGCCATGTAGCCCGCATTTAAGGCCGATCATACTATTTCTCCAGTAATTAAGCCAAGCTCTTCCGCCTAAAAGACATACTTTATAAAACTGCGATTCTCAGTTCGCTAGTATCACAATCATTACTGCGTGGTATACGATCGACGCCAAGGACGACTTTCTGGGTGTTCGAAACGACACCCTTTTCAAAGGCTAAATAATATCCATAGGGTTTGCATTCCAAAAGCGGGATGTGATTCTGAGGGACGCCGTACGGGGAATAGGGCTCCGCAAGATTTGACTGTCTGGTGTCCTTTAACGTGCGCTGGCATTGCACTGTACACGGGCCTCCAGCATTTCGCCGCCGGGTTCGTACCCCTGAACTTCGGGTCATCGGCCGAACCCCGTAACCGTTACGCCACCAAGGCGGACTCTATTTCTTAAAACAAAAGCCTCTTATGTGAGAGATACGTCTAACGCCCAGGCATCGTGAGCACAGGTTTTACGCCCGGGTATTAAGGTTAACTAACTGGATTCCCAGAGAAGGCAAGCGGGTTAGGGAGAGACAGAAGGTCAGGTGGGCAGATGAGATTAAGAAGTTTGCGGGTATAAATTGGCAGCAGCAAGCACAGGACTGAGTTAACTGGCGGGACATGGGAGATGACTTTGTCCTGCAGTGGACGTAGCCAGGCTGATGATGATGATGATGCTGATGTTGATGATGATTGCGTTCAGTTCTACTCTTACGCCCAGGTTTCGTGAGTATAGGTCTTACGCACAGATATCACGGACGTATTATTCCAGTTCCAGTTACGCGTGAACACGCAGAAATAAACAGATAACATAAAGACAAAGTTGAGCGAGATGCAGTCTGGTTGCGTGCCTAAGAACCACGCGAACGATTCAGGAAATGTGACGCAGCAAGAGATCACCTTAGTTTTTGTCAGCATGAAGAAGAGATGGCTCCCCAGAGTCTTGTCGATCGTGATGTAGCCCGAGTACGCTTCGACGCCATGCTCTTTTTCAAAGACGGTGACTCTGCTCAGGCGCCGTGCATTTTCAGTGTCGTTGACCTCCAGCAATGGCGTCAAAAAAAGTGGTTCATTCAGTCGCCTGCAGAAATGAACAGAAAAAAGTAATTTGAAGGCAAAATTTTGCATGGCTTTGTTTCTCAGATTTATGTACATGGAATATCAGGACTCACTAAAATGATTAACAGCTTGGATGTTTTTATTTAGAGTGTGAGGGCCACTGCTTTTCTTATAACAGCAAGATTGCAAAATATCAAAAACAAAGCTTATTTTAACATAGAGAGAATGAATGTCATACGTTTGAAAATATACTGCTGGCATAGCTAAAAGGAGTAAATCAAGTTTTCCATCACTCTTGCACACAAATATGAAAGATAGTTTCGTTCATGTGTGAGTTTCTTCAAACACGAAAGTAGTCTTACCGTCTGTCTTCATCTGTCAAGGAATCCTTCCAACGTGGGATGTGCTTCGTGAACAGTATGGTGCAGATGACGAAGAAAAGCAGCACCAGGCTCTTCATGTTTGCCTTGTATCAGCGGAAATATATATTCGACAGAAAAAAGGCTGCAAAAGAAAAACACGTGACAGAAATTCAGTGCACAGAATCTACACCGCTAAATAACGAATTGAATACAGCTGTGGTTTCTTGCAGAGATGCAGCACAAAATATGTCATTCTTCTAACTTTTATTGTGATAGCAATTATAAGGACACTCTCGGCTGGATTTTGGCGCCAGCGTTGGCGTCGCCGCCACTCACCGTGTATGTATACTTAAATATACGTGTGATATGAGTAGAAGAGTGAAGAGGACAAAGAAAAGCGCACGGGATCGGGAAGCGCGTGACAGCGTTCGAAGCAGCGAAGCGGGCAAGGACAGACGGTTCTTGGCTGGACGACCGGTCCGGGGAACTAGGAGATGTTCGCTAGGTGCTGCACTGTCCTGGACTCCGGCTGGGTGACTGGCCCAGGGAACAGGCGATCCGCTGCTGTTCCGACTGCCGTTCCTGACAGCTGGACAACCGGTGAACGAGGCCTCGACTCCGGCTGGGTGACTGGCCCAGGGACCAGGCGAGGTTCCACTGTTCCGGCTGCCGTCCCGATTTGTTACGAGTTCCAGTTTGCTGTGGGCCGCTGGTCCTGCTGCCATTCCGGGTAGCTTGCACGACCCAGGTGTGCTACTGGGACAAACTCGGTGGCTAAGAGCTGTTGCTCCAGGGCGGAGCTTCCGAGCGACCGCTACCCTCTTGCTGCTACTGCGGCAGAAGGCCGTGAGATGGCGTGGGCAAACTCACGTTGAAGACGCCAACGAGACAGACGGCACGTCACACCGAGCGATCAGCTTCCAAGCCCAAGCAAAAAACGGCGAGAGACTCTTAATTTAGTGAGAGATTTTGTATAGAACTGCATGTGACAGACTTTCTTTAGAGATGCTTCATAAATAGTTGCTTTTTTCGTGTAAATATATTCTCTCTCTCGCTCTCTCTCTCTCTCTCTCTGTGTGTGTGTGTGTGTGTGTGTGTGTGTGTGTGTGTGTGTGTGTGTGTGTGTGTGTGTGTGTGTGTGTGTGTGTGTGCACTCGTGGCTCGATTGTTTCTTGGCTAGCGGTCCTGGCCCGAAACCCTACACTACGTCACAATCTGGCGAACCTGCCAGAATACCGCTGTTAAAAGCATCGAAGGAAAACGTCGTCTTCAAGTGCACCCACACAGGAATTCAATCGGACATGGATACTGAGGGATTAGCCGCGGTAGGGTCACAGCTAGGCTTGTCCGGTACAGAATTGCGTAAGTGGATTGAGAATCAACAGACAAGACAAAAGGATGAACGTGGTATCGAAAGAGAGGCGAGCAAAGAAGCGGATGAAAGAGCTCGACAAATTCTTGAGCTGAAGCTAAAGCTTCAAGAAGGAGCTAGTAGAGCTCCAGCAACTAACTCTGAGCTTTGCCAGTATCGGCACTGAACATCTTTCAGCCGAGAATAGGTCGCGCACAGGATGCCTGTTAACGTGCAAAGACTGCTTTGTATTGGAGAGGAGGTCTGGGGGTCTTGCGCCGACTTAGAGCTAATGTTGCAAGAAGACCTCGAAGAGGAACATAAGAGAATTGATTTTAAACTGCGGTACATGTGCAAAGATGACAATGAGCGTGTGCGTTTGCGACAGGAAGAAGAGAAGCTGTTGTCTGAGATCAGCACAACTATCTTGGAAATCCGAGAGATTGCAAATAGGGCAGCGCTTAAGGAGGTTAATGAAGAGGACCAAGTCGATCCTCTCAAGGATGAGATAGTTATCCATCATGTTGACACAAGTCCGTCCGGTACACTCGAAAAAGTGTATGTCGGAGAACGTAATGATGTAGCTCTGGGTACACGATCTGCAAATGAATGTGTTAAGCAGACATGTTATGGCATTGAAGTTGACAGGAGTATGGAGCAGCATGATCTCTGCAGTCGTCAGCTGAAACCTCTCGGCCAAAGAAAGAGCCCGTCATGCGTATCTCAGACTTTTGCTTCGGAGCCCAACGAAAAGCGAGTGGCAATGACAAACCCTAAAATAGAGCCAGAAGATGATCATAATTTGAGCAAGAGGGGCCGGAAGTCTCAGAGTAGTAGTAGAGCTAGGAACGCTGTGAGCCCAAAACCTGGTAATCCGTACCGTGCGGAGGCACACGCTCTTCAAGACAACCGAAAGATGTGGCGTGCGTTGGACTGCGTAGCTTGGCGCTCGGACCCCAATGTTTGGATTGAATACTGCTCCATCTATATGAACATCGAGAAGCCACCACAGTACACAGAAGCACATAGGAAAGAGGAACTCTGGTTCAGCGCTAGTATGCTGAAGAAAAGGAGGAAGAATACATACCTGGTTGACCGATTCCGAACTGAACTGCGACACGACAATGGACTTCGAACTGTATGCATAACAGCAACAGAGGTACCAAGCTAAAGGCATTCCTATATTCTTCAACACCTCGACACCGGGAAGTGGCACGCTGCATGAACTACTTCAACCGGGCCAGTCAAAAGGCGTGCAATTTTCTTGATGAGGAGGAAAGAATATGATGATTATGACGTGAGCGCCCCAGGGGCAAAATCGAAGCGGCAAATTTACTGGAAGAAGACAAGAAAGAAGACTGGTAAAGCGAACGTACACAGCCGGCTTCGATGGTTGTCGGGGCTTTCGACCGCGTGTCCTGGGCGCTCACCCCGGTCGAGCGTGACCTGGACACCAGGAAGCCGTGTATAAGGGTGCTGGACATCGTGTTGTGTAGTACTTTGACGTTTTCCACATATCGTGTTGCGACCTGACATTGTGTACACATCCAACTGGACGTTTTCCTTTCGTGAACTCTTCATGTTCACTGACTTTCATACCACACCCCTGTGACATTTGCTCTTCACTTCTGCCCTTTAGAAAATTTGTAAACAACTTTCTTAAAACCCGGGCTATTGTGATATGGGTAGAAGAGTGAAGACGACAAAGAAAAGCGCACGGGATCGGGAAGCGCGTGTCAGTGGTCGAAGCAGCGAAGTGGGCAAGGGCAGACAGTTTTCGGCTGGACGACTGGCCCAGGAAACTAGGAGACGTCCTCTAGGTGCTGCACTGTCCTAGACTCCACCTGGGTGACTGGCCCAGGGACCAGGTGATCCGCTGCTGTTCCGGCTGCCGTTCTTGACAGCTGGACAACCGGTGAACAAGGCCTCGACTCCAGATGGGTGACTGGCCCAGGGACCAGGCGAGGTTCTGCTGTTCCGGCTGCCGTCCCGATTTGTTAAGAGTCCCGGTTAGCTGTGGGCCGCTGGTCCTGCTGCCATTCCGGGTAGCTGGCGCGACCCAGGTGTGCTACTGGAATGAACTCGGCGGCTGAGAGCTGTTGCTCCAGGGCGGAGCTTCCGAGCGACCGCTACCCTCCTTCTGCTACTGCGGCAGAAGGCCGTGAGATGGTGTGGGCGAACTCACGTTGAAGACGCCAATGAGACAGACGACACGTCACCCCGAGGGATCAGCTTCCAAGCCCAAGCAAAAAACGGCGAGAGACTTTTAATTTAGTGAGAGATTTTGTATAGAGCTGCATGTGACAGACTTTCTTTAGAGATGCTTCATGAATAGTTGCTTTTTCCGTGTAAATATATTTTGTGTGTGTGTGTGTGTGCACTCGTGGCATGATTGTTTCTTGGCTAGCGGTCCTGGTCCAAAACCCAACACTACGTCACAATACGAACACGTAAGAAAAAAATAATCCAGAAGAAGACTCCATCGCGTTGAATCGAACGTTCGACACCCTGCTTGTGAGTACGAGGCGTCAGCCACTGAGTTACGAAGGAGCACATCCTTGAACGTTGAAACAGCAAGCTATTTATATCTACCACTTACCGCTGTTGATGGGCGTCTCAAGGAAACTATCGTGTTTTCAGCATTACCAGTGAGATGGCGCAATGAGCGCGCGTCGCCAGATTGTCACGTCGCGGCGGCGCGCGCTCTCATCTCTCACGCGTACTTTGCCTTGCAGGGAGGGGGTGGAGGGACACTCACGCGTGCGCGCACTTATGCCGCGATGGGGAGAATCATACGCCTTGGGCTTTCATTGAAACGATTCTATGCAGTTATTAGACGCACAAAGGGGACTGCACTCGTTGCGTAGTCTTCGTTCGTTCTTGCGTGTTCTAAGAGTGGTCTATGAAAAGATCGTTTTGTACCCGAGTGCGCCCGCTAGACGTTCGCTATAGGTGAGTTGTGCAATATTTTCACCCGAAGGCTGATTAATAACCCAGTCATCTAAGCAGTACGGTTTTCTTAGTTTGTAGCACGTCGTGGTGACCGCAGTCTGCGGGTAGCGGGGCCGGTCGCCGTCGCTCCGTCGAGCCAAGGACTAGGGGAGAGCTTTGAGCAAACTCAACGGATTTATTTACATCTTTACAGTGAGTTGTCGAGATGAAGACAGAAGAGAAGAGAGTTGGGCGAGGCACTGCACGCCCTTTTTGTGGACCCCCGTTCCCTAGGTCCCTAGGTTGGGGAGCACTACACAAAACAATGCGGACCAATGGTGATGTGGAAGTTCCTCTCAGTGAAGTACCGCCCATCATGTATGTTCATAGAGGCAGAACACTAGCTTGCACATACACACACACCCTTGCCACTAGTCGCAGCGCTGCCGTAGAACAGGGAGGGGGAGAGCGGAAGACGCACGGGCGCCTCGACCCCTTTGGTGCCGGCCTCGCGCTGCGTTTTCACGGGAAGATTTTAGCGCGCCCTTTCGAGAGGTGCCAGGTTCGTGGAATCCTCTGGGGAGAGCCCTTTGACCAGCGCCGTCGTCGTCTGCTGGTCAACGCGCCCACGTGATGCGTGGCCCAGGCGGGAGATAGAGCGGCGGCTCCATAACCCTCTTTTGCAACATTCCACACAGTTGGCGCCGCTGTCAATCAGTGGACGCCGTCTCGTGTAGTCGGCCCCCGTTGCTTCCTCCGTCCAGCCGTGGCGAGACTATCCTTTTGGCACTGGTCCGGCGTGGCGAATGACCCGCTGGGTCAAGGCATAGCTTGATCGCTACAGGTTGTACGTGACTTGGGTTCGTCGCCCAACACTGATGTGCATACGTGCGTAGAGGGCTATAGCATCAGGCTTTCAATAACATTGTCGATGTAGACGCAGATTCTTTGTCTGCTGGGCGACACCCGCTCGTCCATGGTATTTTGTCTTTGTGCCTAGTATTTCTTTCTACTTCTCTTTTCTCCTCCCCCATATTTCTTTGAAGCTGATTTATTCTAAGTACAGAGCATCGAGTGACATTCCCAGAAGTACAAATGCCACCGCAGAATACAGCTGCAGGGTGGCCGCCGCAGACGATCAGCCGCGCTGCAGGAACAAAGGCGGCATCATCGCATTGTAGTTGTATCATACGTACGGGCACTGGCGACTAGCATCCAATTCAATAGTTGATTGCTCGGATTAAGTCAAGTATGTTTCGAACAAAAGTCATTTACTTCCATTCATTGCCAGGTGAACGCTCAGGTTGCATGACGTAGCCTGACGCCGTCCCAATTGAGAAGCAGACTTTGTTTTTTGATATTCGATGGGTCCCACTGAGAGACGAGGAAAATAAACATGATATACGTTTAGAGAGATAGCGAAGAGACAGATTCAACTTTATTAGATGTGAGACTAAAACTCGTAGATAATTATCTGCCAGGAGGATCATGGCCAGCTGGTCGGTGAGATCCGCCGACGTCAACCACACCAGCCAGTGGGGAGGTGAATGGTAAGTGCACCTGTAGTGTCCTCAGGCGATTATAGATCAGCGGAGCATCAGAAGAGAATGCATTCTACGTTTTTAATTTCCTAATTTTATCCCCCCACCCATTTTTCTGTGTCCCTCTAGTGTGTTTGCCTTCTCTTAGAGTCCAGTCAGAGTGGTTGGACATGAACCCAGCCCATGTCCGTTTCTTCTTGATTTCCACTACGATGTCTTTAATCCGTAATTGTGTCCTGACCCATTCTTTTCTCTTCCCATCTTTTAAACTTACGCTTATCACTTTACTTTCTATCGCTCGCTGCATCGTTCTCAATTTGAAGTTGAATTTTCTTTTTAAGCCTCCCGCGGTAATCAGTGGCAAGCAGCGCTTAACACCTGGATATGCGTTTTCTTGCCTACAAGTAAGTGCAAATTGACTGGCACTTAGCCGTTTTCTTTATTAGCCAATAGATGTCTCTACTAATGAGCCAATGCCACGTGGCAGTGGTGGATTAGAGAAAAATCACAGTGTAACCGCAAAAGCGCAACATAAAAACGTGACGTCGATAAATTGGAATTTGATGTGAAGCAAGGCTAGCGGATAACTCTTTTGCATTCGATCTCGCCTAACTATACAAAATGCTTGCGTAAGGGAATGCGGCCGCTCGAGGAAGTGAAGTGATTTTAGGGCTTTTCGTCGTCTCAACGCCAAGCGGTGAGCATGGGCGTAGCCAAAAGGAGAGGAGAGACGCTTGTGGGGTACGATTCTCCTCCTAATTTTTTTTTTCAATTTTGATTCGATACATACACACGCACACATAGAAGCGCATGCGTAACATACATAAATTGTGGTGTAAACCCCCCCTCACCCCCACCAGATAAACAATTCTGGCTACGCTCCTGGAGGGGAGAGTCCCACACGTGCTCGGATGGGAGATGTCTTCTTTTGCTATTTTTCGAACGCACTGAAATGCTTAAAAATCCTTGTTCCTTCATTTTCATAGTTATAACGTTTTGTGAAGAGCAGCCGTTGTTCTTTTGTTGATCCGTTGATTGATTTGTGGGGTTTAACGTCCCAAAACAACCATATTATTATGAGAGACGCCGTAGTGGAGGGTTCCGGAAATTTCAACCACCTGGGGTTCTTTAACGTGCACCCATATCTGAGTACACGGGCATACAACATTTCCACCTCTTTTGTCGATCCGTTGTATCCCGTTGTTTGTCTCTTATTAATGTCGGGTAAACAATCTAGCGAGCGCAGCATACATGAAGCGATGGTGCTTGCACCTGGTTCCAACCGTTTCCTTGTGCGCTTGCTTTCTTTTGTGCGAGCGTGGGCGTATGTGTTCGTCCGAGCGTCTTGAGCGAGCGATTGTTCTTCCATTTCGACGGGGCCAATCCATCCAACCGCAGCAACATCCAACAGCTGTGCCAAACGGCACTACAATGAAGGGGGAGAGGACGCTTTCAAGACAGCAAAGAGATGAGGAGGAGGAAGAGGAGGAAGAGGAGGAGGAGAAGTGCGATGGCCGTTGCATGCCAGCCCCGGGGTGGCGATGCTTTCGAAACCGAGTGGTTTTTTTTTTCAAGATAATCGCGTGTTTTTCCAATAACAACACGTTTCTTCAACTTCGTACTGGGAAACAACAGCCTCGAGAATGACGAAAAAATTAAATAAACAACAAAGCAGTGGAAAGGCCCACATCTAGGTGTTTTTTGTCTCGTAAAGTAGACGGCATTCTGTAGCACCTGATCCCTCGTTTTAGTGAACTTGCGAAGAGTGTGAGGCGCTTGAATGTTTTAACAAAAAAATGCATTGTTCGCAGAAAAAAAAACAACGATCAAACAGGCGAGTGCAATAGAAAGAAAGCGTCTGCGTTTGAAGCTTTGTATGTATTGTTGCGCAATGGGCGGGCTATAGAAAGAGAGTTATTCGTGTTTATTCTCGCTTTTTCTGATAGACTGCGTGGCCGTGTCGATCACTCATCAAACAATCGTTGCAGGCTTGCTTCGCGCAGTTGTCAGCGCGGTTCGGTATGATGAAATCCTCGCCCAAGCGGAGAACAGCATCAAAGAATATCCAGGTTGGGAATATTACTAAAAATGCAAGAATGTGCGTGGCATCGTTAGGGTTCAATGTACTTCCCGAATGTACGTGTGCTGCGCGCACGTATAAAAACAATATAAATGAGAACTGAGACACAGTTTTATCTGAACGAGGGACTTCGGGCTAGCACTGCAGTTTTCTTTACGGCATTGTCAGCTTTCCTTGCTTGTACTTTTTCGGCACTCTAGTGTTTGGGTCTTACAGTTTGAATGCATTCCAGTGGCGTATAATTTAACTCCGTGCATCAGCCTCATTTAAAAATTGAAAAGCAGAAGAAAGGGGAATCAGAACAAAATGAATGAATTTCACATTAATAGTGGTTGATAATCGCATTTCAAAGAAGAGTCGCCCTTCTAGTGACAGGACTTTTACAATATACGCAAACAACATCACTTCTGAGCCGGATGGCACCTAATCGCCGATTTTTATTTTACAGCACGTCAGCTTGCTTACATTCATATGTATTTTCTCGTTAGATAAAACCAACTAGAATCATTTTTAAGACCACGCGCCAACGTGCCCGCACTACTAATATTAATGACGGCCGTGCCTCTGAATACGCCGAGACCCCGTATGCTCGAAAGAACGTGCTGTGCACTATAAAAAGACGCTCGTTCATCTATGTACGCAGCAAAATCTATTTATGAAGCTTTAGAAACATGTGCTTTTTAGGTCAGCTCCTAGATTGAATGAAGACAAAACTGTTTACGGCCTGAAGGTATACCAAGCGACATTTTTCGTCGTTACTCCTGCTAGTCTTCTCCTACACCTCGAAACACGTTGTGTTTGACTCTCACTGCTATTGCTCAGAGCCTGTACTGTAGGCAGACCTGCGTTTGCAAAGCCCATCGACCTCGGATCTGCGTCGCCAACTTGGATCGTGATAAGGTGCTGGCTGTGCGCTACGCTACATGAAGGACCTCCGCTGCTCGTTCCTATAAGGACTAGAGGAGCTTCGTGGAACAGTATTAACAACCCCTTAAAGTGTGTGCGTGAGGGCTCGCATGTGTTTGTGTGTTCGAATATGTGATCCCTGCGTGTGCCATCCGGCGCCTAGGCTAGCAATTCAGTTGATAAACCCGGCTAAGACACTCGGAATTATTGCTAAGGGAAGGATAGAGATTCAAAGGAGTACACAAAAATATACTTTTAAGTGGGCCGTGCCACCAGCACTTACCAGCTCACGCCAGTCTATTCGATTTGTAGTCCTTCACTTCAACCCCTTCATCTCGTTGCCGCTGCTGGTGCGTAGCAATATCTATAAAGATTTATAGCTCTATTTCCCTATCAACCGTACTGATAATGTGAAAAGCGTACCGCGCTCAGCCTAGAGACAGTTACGTTGGTAAGTGCCCTGCTACATCCCCATTATTGCCCCTATTTGCCCCCGCTATGACTGGGTAGCAAGCCATTTGCTAATATATGGTTAACCTTCCGGCCTTCCTCTCCACCTTTCTCTCTATCTAAATAAATAGATAAAGGCGCCCGGTGGCTAATGAGGTAGACCACTTCCAAACGAAAGGCTTTGAGCATGTGTGTTGCGTAATTCACAATCGACGATTAACAGCCCGCAAATAAAACACGGACGAGGAGGCTGCGCCCTTTGTTTTTCTACCGCTGTCACTCGTTCACTACGATTAAAAAACAATCAGCCAACCAGCAAGCCCTAACGAAGCTGGTGTATGAGCAGGGTAGCATGTGTACTACAACGTATGAACATGCGTTCGTGCCGGCTAAAATCTCTGCTTCTTTCTCTCTCTCTCTCGCTCGTGTGAAACTCCATGAACGCTGCCCAACTACATTTTCGCGGAGTGTCGAAACTAAAGCTCAAGTTAACGATAAAACGCTTTGTTCCTACGTTGTCAACTCGGAGGGTACACTGCGCACCTGAAAGGGGGAAAAGCAGAAAACGAAAATGAAAGCACCCTTCTGTGCACAGATCCCTAATGGTAGTTATTACAGAACACTCGCCTTGAATCCAGGTGAACCCTCTCTAGTTTTCCGAGCCCACTAACCGTATATTTAGAGAAACACGAAAGTCGCTTTCTAAACATTTTCAATTGAATCCATTCTCTTTGCTGTCGACAAACGCCGGGATGCATTGACTTCCTCCACACAGTGAACATAATTCAGGCTACGGCGCTCAGCAGAAATGGGGTAACCAATAAATGCAATTCAGACTTACGGCGGTCGCTACACAAAAGGAGGTATGTTTAAAAACGCCCACGAACGATCCTTAGAAGAAGATTTTGCAAATGTCCGCAAGCTGTATCAGTTATCACAATGCGGTTCAAAGGCTCTTCCGATACAAATGATAACTGTAGAAGAGGAGCATTTGGTAACGTAGGAAAAATAGCGCCGTACTCACCTCTACCGCGCTTGACCTTTCCGCGAAGGTGCACGTGGAGCGACATGCTCTCCCGCTGCCAGCAGCGAGAGTGCGCATCGTACGGAGAAAAAAGAAAAAAAAAATTCACGCATTTGGAGATTGCACCGCCACCGCTACACGCAGACTTCCCCATTCCTATTGCACAGCTGCCACTACTCATCTCTCGGCAAGGGCGCCCTCTACGTGCTTCTTGTGGAGCAGCAGCTGCGTCGCTTATACCTAGAGTAACGTAAATGCACTGGCGGACGCACATGCTTCACACTTATGTGCATTTGACTATAATTTCTTTTATATTCGTGTATGTATTGGCGAATATGGCTCTGCTATTGTGGTGGAGGCAGTGACGTAGTAGACTACGTTGCTTAACTTAGACGTGATCGGAAACTGCTTTTCCGAGGTCTCTCTTTCGACATCAAACGCCACCGTGAAAACCAGTACAGTGCAATCTCTCGCCAAAATGTAAGCAAAGTTTTAGACAGCTTCTTTCGCGCTGTTCTCGAATGGGGTTATTTTTTTATTACATTCGACGCATTACCTTCCTCATTTCCTTGTTGCAATCTCCCACATTGTAACCCTGGTACTAGTGCCACTTCGCCATTCGCTAGTGTGAATTCAGCATTTCAAAATCGTAAACATCTCTGAATATTTAGATGCTCCGTCCGCCTCTGTGGATCAGTGGATAGGGTGCTCAGCCACTGACGCGATGGTCGTGGTTTCGATCCTGGCCCCGGATGTCATATTTCGATAGAGACGAAGTGATATAGGCCCGTGTACTGCGCCATGTCAGTGCACATTAAAGAACACCAGGTGGTCGAAATTTCCGCAGCCCTCTATGGCGGTGTGTCTCATAATGATATCGTGGTTTTCGGACGTAAAAACCGACGTAGAAATATTTAGATGCTCTGCACAAATTTTCTTCGCGCGAGTGACAAATTTTCACGTGTGCTTACACGTTACTAGCGAACACGCTCAAGGACAACAGGAATAGAGACAGAACAACCACTAGACTTCGACTCATTTTCAATCGACAATGAATAGCATTTCACAGGGCACACACAGGTGCCGCGTCACGGAAAAGGCATTTACAAAAGGAATTTCACCACCACCACCTATCATTAATACGTGGTGTTTAGTTGCACAGATAGTCCAATTCTGTTTTGGACAATGCGATGGGTAGAGTGCTGATACATACGTCACCCGCCCTGTGAATATCGATAGGCTCTGGTTCCACTTGTTGCCCTTCAACATGCATCACAAAAGTAGCGTTGTATGCGGGGATAAAACATTCGCACTTACTGCAGTGCACCGCCAATAAACCTTACGCTGCTGGTGATCTAGCAGGGGGAGGTTCATACCTAAGCAAATCTTGTCGCGAATGAGAAGCGAAATTTGAAGAAAAAAAAACAAAGATGGTGTTAATAATATTAGCGATTATTATGGAATTTAACATTCCGGAACCGTCGTATGACAAAAACTGTAAATGTCTTGCCAGATGTTATGTCATATAAAATGTTCTGCAGCATGGATTTTACACAGTTTTCTGTCACACTCACCTTCAAATATCCTCCGGCATAACGAAAGATAATGAATTCAGATGCAGAAGCTCAATGGCAATCAGTGTTAATAGTAATGAATTACAACCAAGCACTGTGTCCTGATGAATGTTGATGATGTACACGATTTACGTGGAAGCCGCAAATTACTCCCTTCAGGCGGCAGGAACGCTGCTTGGGCAAAGCTCTCTCCACATCACCTCGCATACTTAGCTTTCTATTTCCGAAGCAAAGACAGTATGAAGAGCAGCGTCGTGGTAGCGTTGGATTCCACACCTTTTTTTATTAGCAACTGACATGGTAAAGGGACACTAAAGTTAAACAATTAATCAGTTTACATTGAATAATTGTACTCTGCGAATAAATATGTCATTAATTTCAATATCATAGGTTCACTGGTAGGAAAGAAAATCAAGCTACACATTTTATTTTCAACCTTTGCGCCGAAACCACCTCGCGTGTTGTCACGGATTCCAGACTGGTATACCCACATTTGGGTGATATCGGCACGAGCAAACTTACTGAAACTTAGTAGAGTCTATGGCCCCTTCAGAGGATTACACACTCTATCTTTGCTGATAAGGCACTACGCAGGACCTAGTGGATACATCGAAACTTGTGCCGTCACTGCGTTTGGTGCGAGAATTTGTGGGTGGCATCGCCAGCCGCGTTGCTTTTGCATGTTTTCTTCCTTATGAAGCTTCTCCTGGCGGGAAGCGTTGCTATTCTAGAATTTCGAACGACGAATTTGTATGAAGAAAAAAATAGGGGCCGCTTCACAGTGGTGGTGCCCAACCTGAACGAACAGCACCACTGGGCGGCCTTCCTAGCATACAGGTGAAGCTTAGTTAGCCTATATAGAAATAGCCAGGTAAGCCTGCACATCGCCACATAAATATAGAGATGGGCAGTTAAGCCTACGAAAGACACTCAACAATTTTCCAATCTATTGTGTATAAACAAATGCTAGAACATAGATACAGGTTGGTTGGCTACCCGATAAAAAGATCTGTCTATGCCCTTGGGTGAAAAAAAATGGCAGCATATCCACGGAGTGAATGATGGAGACTGGGGGAAGCATCCGTCCGTCCATTCGTTCTTGCTTCCGTCCGTCCATGCGTCCGTCTGTGTGACCGTCCATGCGTGCGTCTGTTCGTGCGTCCGCACGTCCATCCATGCGTCCGTCCCTGCGTCCGCCCACGCGTCCAACCGTTCATGCAGCCATCCGTGCGTCCGTCTGTGCATCTGTCTGTGTGTCCGTTCGTCCATCTAGTCAACACTCCAAGTACCACCATCTCGTATCTTTTCATCCAGCGGACATTTCAAGGACTAAACGGGAGGTGGCACACGCACACTTTCTTACGGCTTGCACTTCGTGTCTACTTCCCACCTTCAACCACCTAGAGTTCATGGTATATACTAGTTCACTGTATTCATGGCACTGCGGCTTAACGCTCGCTAAACCTTTCTAAAACCAAGGAGGTTACGCCCAGCGAGTATAACGTAGCAACCCTTTCTTGTCAGATAGTGCTCAGTGTACATGCCAATGGCTGCTAATGGGGAACGTGATACAGGAGAGTTCGGCTTTTAGTTAACGCGCACGCTGCGAATTTTTTATAGTTCAACAACGCACAGGAGAAATCTCCCACCGGCACCTCCTTGCAGGTGAAAGCGTAAGACATGTTACGTACTACGACGAGAAGAACGGGTGCCGCTTTAAGGAGCTTCGCCCCTAAAAGTATGCAGGGCATGGCCAGCGCATTCGCAGTGGCGGATCCAGTGACACGTTCCATATAGAAGGACGGTTGTACAAAGTAAATTTGGAGAGAAAAGAGAGGGGGAGGGAGAGGGAGAGAAAGGAAGGGGTTTTCTGGAGTTACTGCTATCGCACAGCTTCTGCCATGGCAAATGTGCTGTTCATTTTTGCTGTAACACTGATTCGCCTAGCTTCGTCTTGCTGTCTATTAGGCAGGCAACCCGACGAAGGAAGCGGACGGCGCGAGCAGTAGGGGGAGGATGCTGTCAAGGGCTTTGGGGAGCGGGACGGCCACCTCTGCTCTTTGGATCCACCGCTGCGTCTTCATTTAGTTCTTGGAGGCAGAACTCACCGAAAAGGGGAAATGGGAAAGGGGGATCGGCCCGACTATGGGACATCCCCAATCCCACAGAGAGAGCCAGGGCCCCCTATCGATCGAAGCGGACAGCTTCGCAGGTGAATGCGGGCGAAGCGGCTTGCGATCCGGTTCAAAGAGTGGCGCCACCATTCACACCGCATCTGTTCTTTTCATTTCGGACCGTGGGCCGCGGGGCTTGCCTCTCCGATACCAGCCTCCGAAAGGCTTCAAGTTGCGCCGTAGGACGGTGGCAGCAGTGGTCTCTGGTTCGCGTGTTATCTTTGCTCGCGCCCCTATCGCTGCCGTCGTGCTTTCTGCGAGCTCGTGCGTGCGTGTGTGTTGGTGAGCGTCACTTCTGCCGGTGCATCTCGAGCAGACGAAAACGACCGGGAGTGTGTTTTTTTCTGTGTGTCCTTGCGCCCGTGTGAGTTCTTCGTTGGCTGCATTTCGCCGGTGTTCTTCAGAGGGCGGGTTTTCGTTATTCGCCGGCTACTGACTTCGCCGGAGCCATGTTCCTGCCGAGCCGTCGACGCCGGCGGCTCCGACCCGCCGTAGACGAGCGGGCGGCATCGCATTCGCGGAGGCGTACGCACGCAGGATACGCTGTCGGCGTTGCGAGCGCCGCCTCTGACGAGTGAGCGCCGTCCCCGACGGTGCCGGCACTGGAGAAAGCCGGGACTTGTCTACTACATCATCGTCACCCCTCGGCCCGGCGTCCGGGGGTGAGTGAGTGTCCCCGCACCCCCAACTCCGTTCGCCCTTTCATCGGCTATTCCTCCGGAACGAGCGTATCGGGGAGTCGAGGGAGAGAAATTCGTCGGCCGGCCCGGGCTCAGTTCCGGAGGGTGAAAGATAAGGTGCCGGCGGCCGTTCGTTCTCGTCGCTCTGGAAGGACGGACTACGTGCGCCCATCAACCGCAGGTCAGTGTCATCAAGTCACACGCGGTGAATCGCCTTCTATCGGGAACCCTCTTTGTGGGCCCGCAATATTATTTCCTTTTGAAGCGATATTTCAGGCCATGCCTGGGCGATTGGTGTTCGCGACAGTTCGGATGGGATGACGATGAATGTACAAGATTCGCTCCGATTTGAAAGGAAACATTTGGAGCCGGATTTACGGTCATGTTGTTAACAATTGTTATATGGGCATTTGTCAGCGACCTTGGCTACACCTGGCGCTCGGATCAGCTGAGATTTTAACGAAAAAAAAGTAAGAACCCCCTCCCTCTTTTCTTTCTTTAGAATACTGGTCCGCGTTTTCGTTGAAATTCAATGTTTTTATTGCTTCTGCTCATCGCAACTCCCCCTTTCCCCCAAATTCCAGAATCGAGAATAAGCGCGTTAGTTGTTATCCCAGGTGTTTGATTCGCTGTTGGTTCTCGCATTTCCTTATTGTAAAAAGGCAGTGTCCGCCATCACTTCTCTACACTTTCTGTACGCACTTTTTTGATCAGCACTTCCAGGTACTGATGAAAGAATATATTACATTGGCTGCCTTGTTCCTTTATATTGCTCTTTTCCATTGCACCGAACCGAATGCTGATATTGAACTGCTGGACTGTGAATACCTTTAACGAAACTTGTGCGCTGAAGCTCTGTGCTAGCACCGGTGTTTGTGGCTTCAATAGAGATCCTACAGCTTGATAGCGCGTTGTACCGCGTACTCCTGTGAAACATCACCAAACACCGCACTTAAACGCATCTAGTGGCTGCTGCTGGCTCATTGCCGGCTCATGCATCGCGGTGTATATCGTCTTCACCGCGTGTTCCACTCAGCTGGCGGTGCTCTTATTGCTATAGTCCGTGTGTCATTTCCCATCTGAATACGAAATGCGTGCTTTCCGCGAACGTGCTGCATATATTGCGCCTCCAGTTCGCCTCACGGTATACAATTGATCAGCCGACCTTGTACTTTTTGTTTGTGCAGAACTCCGCCTCTTTCATTTCTTTTTCTAGTACAGGGAGAGATGAGGGAAAGACTGGGTGGTTAATCTCACTTGACGCTTTTGATTTCCTACGCTACTTAATTACAAATGGAATGGGAGAGGAATTCCTGAAAAAAAAAAACAGCGGGAAGCGCAAAAAAAAAAAACAAAACAGAGACTGATGATGAAGAACTGGAAAATCTTGGCATCTTTAAAAGACCACTTGCAAGTAAAGAGAGAGAGAGAAAGAGAGATAGATAGATAGAGAGAGAGAGAGAGAGAGAGAGAGAGAGACTTCAGTATAGCAAGCACCTTCTTGAAATATGGTGGACCGAATGATTAGGTTGACATTTCAGGTGACGGTATGGCTACGAAAATAAATGTTTCGGCGTTACGTCTTAAAACGATGCTATGATTGCGGTATACGCCGTTGTGGAAAACACCGAAATTGTTTTTACCATCAGGCGTTCAGAAACGTGCACCTTTAAGTGCACGGGTTGAACAAGGCAACACCTTAGCATTCGTGGTATACCGCTCGATTCCGATGCGTTCAGTATAGAAAAACATTTATTTCTTTATTATTTATTTATTGCGTTTGTGCGATCGCAGTGTCGTCTGGCCTGCGCTGAGGGAACGAACGGTTTACTGCAGAAACGAGATTGTGGAAGCCGGGTTCTAGGAAGGTGCCATAAAGATTAGGAATCATCGCTGGCACTGACGAGAGATAGCAGTTGTACGTTTTCTTTGCAGCCTCAACAACGAGACATTTCCGCTGCCATCTTTTTTTTTTTTTCATCTCGGCGCGCCTTCATTAATTTGGTGGCCCGTAGGGGACGACCGAGACGTCCTTCCCGAGATATCTATCCCTTTCCGAATCTGTCTGCTGACTTGTTGAAGGCTCCAGCTAGTTATCGCAATCGATGCCTTGATTGATGGAACGACACAGCCGCGCATTTCCGGTATCGCAATATCTCACCCGATAAGGGTGATACGGGCCTGGCCACTCTTTGCTCTCCTTACGCATTGTTTCCTTCCGTTCCGACCGAAATAGAGTAAGATGGATGGATGTAGGACGAGGAGAGCTTGAAGAAATCCTGCCGAAAGTCGAGCCAAACTGCGTCGTAGCTCTCATCAACCTTACAGGGGAGCGGAGTTCCTGGTAATGCGAAGCGGGACAGTTGTAGCGATCGATATGAATCATTTTCACCAACGTCAGGAGTAGCAGAAACGTGTCTGGTGACTGTTGATGTGGCGTAAACTAACGACTGACGGGTTGGCAAATGATTTTTAACGTCCCGCAGCAACTCGGCTTATGGGAGATGCCGTGGTGAAGGAACTCGGTTAACGGGTTCTATAAGGTGCAATCGCATAGCATTCACAGCCTCTGGAATTTCGCTTCCATCGATGTGCGACCACCGCGGCTGGGATGAGACCCGCATTTTTTTAGTTCTGCAGACACAACTCTTAGGTTGGCCACGTCATACAACTGCATGAACTCATGAACGCATAGAGTAGTGGGGGTCGTGCAAGGAGCCTGGGCCATACGTGCCCGAATCCCTTGGTCAAATAAAGTTTTTACCACCACCACTCTTGGGTCACCATGGTAGATAATGGATTACCAGGAGGAATACAGGTGCCCAAAGAAACTTCGTTGCAGTCTTTAACGCAAAGTGCATTCCATGTGTTCTCATAAAAAATATGAGAGACCTTAGAACTGAGATGCCTTTCCCCTCGAGCAATAACAGAATGAAAGGCTGACAAAAATAGTTGGTCATTTGCTACAAAATTTTGAAATTTTGTCTTGTTTTGTGATTGGTTATAAGGTTCCGACAGCAGGTTGTAGGTGACCTACTTGCCCAGGTTCTCGTTCTACATAGAACGCTAGTTTGCAGGATCACAGGCTTCAAAACTGTACGCGAAAGTGTCGTTGAACGTGGATGCGTAACACTTGCCAAAGTGCAGTGAGTGCCCCGATTGCTTGGCAGTCTTATGAGTGCTGGCTATAAAATAGAATCTCCATATTTTTAGGGTCTCATCAAGAAAGAGGGGTGGAGGGTCGGTACGCAGCATTCAGAAAGTTCCAGGGCGTGTGGCTGGTAACACAAAAACTTACTCCCCCTTGCAGCTTTTATCCCCGGCTGTACCCCTGACATAAGCAAACTATGCCAACAGCACCTTTGGGAAACACGGGATTGTTTGGAAGGGTGGCTAGCGCAGATCTTGTAGAACTTCCTCCTGTTTATCATTGCTTACCTGTTTTATCGATGAGTTGCACTCGGGTACGCACTTTGATAGGAATTCCTTCACGCTTAAGACGGTGCTGCTGTCACTAAAAACAACACTTTGAAAGCTGAAGGGGCTGGATTCACCCATATAAATGACTTCTCTTATGCATGCGTACTACTAGCCGAAGAGTCACCTTTAGCGAGATATTTTTTCTTGGCTTGCGCTGAACTCCTTTTGCCTGGGAGCTACGCCACGTGGGAAGCGCTCGTTACGCGACACAGGTACACAAGCCGTACCCCACATTTGCGCTTACGCATGTTCTGCACTATCGCGGAGTGCTTATGTACACTCCACCGTATACAGGCGGGATGCACTCGGGCACTGCGTGATGCGGGGCAATCGGGTCAGTTACGCGAAACGAGCCATCTGCTTATACGGTACGCTGAGGGCCTCTGGTGAGCGAGACCCTCGCTGGCACGCATTCAGTATGGCGGCATGGGGCTTACAGCACCCTCGCGATTTGCGTAAACTGGGCCGGCTGCACGCAAGTCGCTCGTTGCGCGCTTCCTGCGAGCGCGCGCTAATGTCTGCTCCCGTAGCGCGCTCCCCTTGCTTCCTCCAGTTCTATCCTCCTTGTTGGGAGGAAGAAGGGAAAGGAGGGGGGAGACAAGGCTCGAGGGGAAACACCGGGCTTGTACTTATAGGGCGAACGGGCTCGCTTGCTGGACTCGGGGTTGCACTGTGCAGGCCAGGCACGTCGACGTGAGTGCGAATCTTCTGCGAGTGCCAGGGAAGGTGGGGGCAGTCTTCTAGGCCCTCGACGTGTCTCAGTGCCCGACCCCTTTTCACCTCCGGCCGGCTAAGCTCTTTCCGGAATGAAACTGGCCTCCATGATTCGGCTCACACGGCGAAGCAGTGGTCGTTGGGGGTTGGGTGTTCTATAGTTTGGAAGTGGAACTCCCGATAGACCTCTGTCTCGAGCTCGCTCTTGAATGCCAGTTTTTTTTTTCCAGGGAGAACGCAACTGATGATGATTTACAGAGATGCCTTGTAGGTGTACATGTCGCGCATAAGCGTAATGTTTTGATATCATTCACGGAGCTTCGGCGCTTGTGCGCGTATTTTAACAGAATCGACGATTGGTCACTTGGAGGAAAAACGACAACAGTGAATTCATGTGGGAACAATACTAGGCTGTCATTATTACCCTGTTATGAAGTCTTTCGGGCTATTTTCGTGATATAACTGGTAAAAAGTTTTTTTTTTATTTCTTCTTTCAGTTCCTCTTGTAGTTAGTGGACATTGGCTCGTTGCACCTGTGCACTTTGTGTTGTTTTCTCACTGTGACACTCTGCATGGTGTTCAAGAAATTTTGAGGGACACACGTTTTGAAGCACAGCTTTTAATTATG
This sequence comes from Rhipicephalus microplus, assembly GCF_043290135.1. Lineage (NCBI taxonomy): Eukaryota > Metazoa > Arthropoda > Arachnida > Ixodida > Ixodidae > Rhipicephalus > Rhipicephalus microplus. The sequence continues at coordinate 3,519,621 of NW_027464616.1, read as the reverse complement.
CCTCAAGGTTTATAGTTTGTCGCAGGTGAAAAGTGATCAGAATCATAACCGGCACGCACTCAGTCACCTCCCGTGCATTTTGTTAGGAAAATGAAACGATTATCCATAATAACCATGCATACAGTACAGTATAGAACGATGAGGCAGAAGATATACAGGTGAAAGGGTAAAAGCCTACCTAGCCAAGCCAGAACATGTACCCACCAGCTCTGCACTGATTCAGCTTTGCGTGACTTACGTTATTCATCTTAACTGATTTACTAGTTTCAAATAATTGAGGTCTACAGGTGAGTATGAATATATTAAACGAATAAAACTATTACATGCACAAGTAAGCAACAGCACACGTATTCTTTGCTTAAGTTCAATGTTCAGAGAGCCTCACCCAACCAAATCCTTTTGTTGCGGAGAAGGAAGCGCACTGTCTCTTGTCTGGGTTCGCACTCCACAGTGTGTCTGGCTCTCGTATGTGAACGGTTCCATATTCGCAGCCTCGAGTTCTGGGAGAGACCGCTTTCTATCGCTTGTTGTTTTGTCTGGCTAATGGAGTTCTCCCAGTTTATTACAACTCAATGCGAGCATCGCTAATTTTCAGAAAACGGCGTCGTAATAAAAAAAAATGCTTCCGAAATTCAGCTATACTGATTGTATTGTCTGAGAAATTGTGCCTGTGCTTCATGTAAACGTAAGTAGAGTAACGCGATATTCACTGTCAAGCCGATGCACTCCGCGTAAGTGAGATCCGAATGCACCCGCTTGCAAATGAGTATACTCTGTGGGATTGCATTTATGCGGGATCATTCGTTCAGACCACCGTTAGAGGAGGTGGATAGAAATGCCTTAGCACGTGCATTGGGTGCGTTTCTCTCTCTCTCTCGCTTTCCCTCAAACACACAAAGACGGAGAAGAGGCCTACACATGCGTGCCGTTTTAGCAATAGTTCGTCGCGCGGTGAGCATATACTGCTAATTGCGATACCCGCGAACAACGGCAGCGCGTCTCTGCGGATTCAACCAACTCGCGCGAGCAATTTCAGAATGGAGTCCACCTGCCGCTCAGTAATTTTGTAAATATTCAGCCAGCGTCTCCGGGAATTGGCGCGGTGTGCGTTGAGCGATCCAGAAGTGTGTACCTGGCTGAAACAGGCCAAACGCGACGTACAACGTCGCTGTTTCGAATAAGATTAGATGAAAAATCTTTCGAAAGCGCAAAGTTCAGTCGCGGTGCTTTTTCTATGCACAAGGGTGTAGCCCAAGAAGAGGGAAAGAAATGTGAAATCGTTTTACGCAAACACTGTGCGTGGCGAGCGAGGTTTTTGTTTTTTTTCTCGTGATGTAACCCCAGGTTGTATAACGGCGAGGTCTAACCCTTTGCATTTGTCCGCCGTATTCGTGGCGTGCCGATATTGGGCCCCTACATCGCAGCTGGGTGTTCAGAAGAAAAAAAAAAGAAAAACGCATGTACATACGTTGTTTATCAAGCAAGGCGCGTGACTTCTTACATTTTTTTTGTTTCCTAATTCTCAGCGGCATCGCAGTGCTCGTTTTGAAGGATGTAAGCTGCTATACTCGCCGACAACCTTTCTTGGCAATGAAGGGAAATTTTTAGCTACGGGGGCGAAGCTACAGCGCATCTTTTCTTCCGCCGAGTAGTCCGGTTTTGTTCGCGCGTATAGAATGACAGCCGTGTTCGAATAATAATAATACTGCATTCAATATACCACGTCTGTTCAGGCAGCCATTTGTGAGTGAAATTCGCCAAGTTCCTTCGGTGAGTCGTACAAATAGCTGACTGGCGACGAGCGCCATTTTAACAGTGAGGTGTACGTAGAACGAACGATGTTTTCACAAGCGAGAAAACATAAAATCACACTGAATGAAGTAAAAAAAAAAGTATTAATAGGTCATTGGTATGTGCTGCTTCTCCTTATAACTGGAATATGCCTGCACTGTCTAGGATCCTCACACAAAAAGTAATATTAATGCTCTTGAGATTATACAGCGTAAATCCGTTCGATTCATTTTTTCAAGCTATCGTCCCAGTGACTCGCCGACAAGATTAATGGAAGAGCATGGCATTCCAACACTTCAATCACGCCGTCAAATTCAAAGGTTAAAATTTCTATTCTTGCTTAAAAATAACAAATTTTCACTTAAACCCGAAAAATTCCTTCAGCCACTCACTTCCCGACAAACACGGCATAGACACCTCGAATCTCTGACTCCGTACAGCGCTCGAACTAATATTTTTAGGTTTTCCTTTTTTCCGCGTACTATTACAGATTGGAATAAACTAACTGAATCGGCTGTGACCAATATTCACTCCTTTGAACATTTGGAATTCTGATTGCTTTGTTTTGCAACGTCAATGTACTCTTGTGTATGTGTACAATATATTTCCAACAGTGTACCACGTGTATTGCGGACTTTTGTAACTTTGATGCATTCCTGTATTTGTTCAAACTATTTTAATCAGTGCATCATGTGTATTGTGCCTAAATTTTGTTTTCTCGTGATGCCCCTCCAGCTTGGGCCCTTCAATGGGCTTGCAGTATGTCTTAAATTAAATAAATAAATAAAATAAAATAAATAAACAACATACCGTGGTAGTTAAGTATATTGTTGTTTTTAATGACTTTCATGCGGGACATACGGACACAGTTGTGGGACTACATTCTTCAGCGGTGACACATGCCCAATTTGGCTCTGTAGCCTTCCCTTCATTGCCAAGGAAAGCTGTCCGCGAGTATACAAGCCAAGCGCTTTGAGCGGGGCCCTCAAAGTGCGAAGTGGTCAAAAAACAAAAGAAGTCCGATACTGTTAATTCTTGCACGCCAAGATGAAATATGTTTCCCGCTTGAGGGGTTCATGTTTCTGCCCGTTTTTTTTTTTCTCTGTCTCTGTCTGATGTGTTGAACATTGCGATTATTCGAGGGTTCCTCGATTTGGCTAGAACGGCACATTATAATAGATTTTGATAAGGATTTTTTTATACTAGCTGTACGTTCAGCGAATAAGTGAATAATATTTGTAACAACGAATAACCATGACGCGGTGATTTAAGCTATCCTGTATAACAGCTTGTATCTAAAAGTGCACCAGTGTAGTTGAACTGCGTATTCGAAGGCTCCTAACTAAGTATACTTCAAATAATATCGTTCATATTGTTAATCTGATTACTGTGATAACTGCATCCTGTAGCTGGATGCCACTTTTATTTACTCGATTGTTCGAGATCCGCCACTGCCAGAGGGGTGTTTATTTTCTTTTCTAGCGTTGTGTATCTCTCTGGGCCGGTTATATCTTCGCTAATATTATCTGCACTCTTACGTACGTTGTAAAACCACGATGTGGTTATGAGAGACACCATAACGGAGAGGTGCGCAAATTTCCATCATCTGGTCTTTTTTAACGTGCACTGACATCAAATGGGACACGTGCCTGCAGTGTTTTGCATCCATCGAAATGCGACGGCCAAGGCCGGGATCGAACCCGCCACCTTCCGGTCAGTGGCCGGGCATCGTGACCGCAACACAGCTGCGGTGGACAGCTGGCTAGTGTAATGGCTCGGCTTGATTGATACCGGAAACAGTGAAACGACGACACGGTATACGACGAGGAGCCGTCTCCGGTGCCGTGTTCGGCCGTGTGTTTTAATCGTGCAACGACATATTCAATATGGATGGTTACCCAACGTGTCCACGGATTTGGGTGCACGTTAAAGAACCCCAGGTGGTTGAAATTTGAAATCATGTGGTGGTTTTGAAACGTTAAACCCCACATATCAATCAATCATAAACCAACATGTCCACTGACACTTTCTTTCGGCAAAATTTTTTTGTGAGAAGTGTTTTGCTGGCATACAATTGTGGAGCTTTAGGTTAAAGGGCCGCCCCGCCGCGGTGGTCTAGTGGCTAAGGTACTCGGCTGCTGATCCGCAGGTCGCGGGCTCAAATCCCGGCTGCGGTGGCTGCACTTCCGATGGAGGTGGAAATATTGTAGGCCCGTGTGCTCAGATTTGGGTGTACCTTAAAGAACCCCAGGTGGTCGAAATTTCCGGAGCCCTCCACTACGGCGTCTCTCATAATCATATGGTGGTTTTGGGACGTTAAACCCCACAAATCAATCATACTTCAACTACTACTACTACTACTACTACTACTACTACTACTACTACTGCTGCTGCTGCTGCTGCTGCTGCTGCTGCGGCTGATTCTGTTACCGCTACCAACTTTATTGTACTAAACGGAAAAGAAAGTGTTAGTCAGAACTTTCAACTACTTTTTAGTTACGTAGACTCTTGGGCGAATCGGTGATGCATAATGAACCAGAGCGCAACTACCCAAACAAGAATGCAATAATGAACGAACGAGGCTCAAGGCAAAAAGAGGAACAAGAACAACACATCACCTTTAACTTCCTTCTTTCTTGTGTTCTTATGTTACATGGTTCATCAAGGTAACAAAACTACTAAGACAAGGGCCACTGTGCCTGTCATTCTTTTTTTTTTTCGTTTTTCGGGCAGGTTTTTGAGACGTTGATAATATAATGATATGTGGGGTTTGACGTCCCAAAACCACCATATGATTATGAAAGACGCCGTAGTGGAGAGCTTCGCAAATTTCGACCACCTTGGGTTCTTTTACGTGTACCCAAATCTGAGCACACGGGAATCACAACATTTCACCGGCAACTTCAGCAGGATAAATAATTACTATAGCACGTTGCGAAAGTGACAGAAAGAAGACTGGCTGTTGATTACAACCTAGTTTCCGAAATACGCAGTCTTTCGGGATGGAATGTGTCTCTCTCGAATAGGTCAGCATGCGCTGAGAAAATCAATTCATGCAAGAAAGGCTACTTCTGCCAAAACGTTCAATAACTTCGCTTTTGCACTCATAGATAGGCCATTTATATATGTTTGTACATAGATAGCCTTGATACTATTTGGTTTTATCGCTATCGCGGCAATCTTAGGGCACCGAGCGAGGTCACGGTGCTTACCGCCCTCTCTCTGACATGCTGCGATAAGTTCTGAGTATATTGTTTGTATAGCCTGCTCGTCAACTTCCACGCGTGTGCAGTTGATACTGATCAGAAAGCCAAGTCGCGAAGTGTCGGCTGCACTTTCACCGCTTGAGTTGAAAATACCGCCAAAATTATGGACCCCTGCAGAAGCATCGTGCGTGCTCGCAACAAAATATCTTTTAACTTGCTGAAAGCAACGTAGAAATACGGCTTCACGAATATATATATATATATATATATATATATATATATATATATATATATATATATATATATATATATATATATATATGTGCGTGTGTGTGTGTGTACTGTGTTGTTTTTGCTTTATGGTCAAGCTATAGCTGTAATGTCTTTTCAGAAAAAAAAAAGAATTCTACATTCTACATTACAGTCGATGCCCGTAATCACAACATCGCGGGCATCGTAATACATATCATACAGGTCCTGTCCAGTGACGTGTGTTGTGTTTGTCCCACAGAGAGAAAAATACAACAAAAATAATGGAAAAAGGGGTAGTCCTTATCGCACTGATACACAACTGGTCTAGCCAAATGAAAAAAAAACTTAAATGAATATGAGAAGCTCCCAAAGTACATTTTAGACGAAAATATTAAAAAAAATTTTATCGGCTAGGCCAGCAGACCATGGTCGTAAGGACGTAAATGTAAAAAGAGAGTATGTTACGAAAAACCATTATCAAGAATCATTATCACTTACGTGTTATATGTTAACATAACGCGTTAGTGTCAAGTGTTAAGGTAGCGTTGACGCAGCGTTGATGTAGCGTTAAGCAGGATAGTGTTAGGTTTTTGTTGTTTTGTTTGTGTATGCACTAGTTACGTTTACAATAAAACTTCCCTTTTTATAATGGAGAGTCTTAATGTACTTTAAAAGGATAAGATGGAGCCTGTTAGTATGGCTTCATGACAGCGAAGCCACGCGAAAATTTAAGACAAAAAGAAACGAACAGTATCAAGCGATTGGTCCTGCTGGTGTTTTTTAAATACGAAGCGTTTCTTAGCGAACATCAGCGACTTTGACAGTATCTGTCTATCTGTATATCTGTCTATCTTGCTGCCTACAACTTTTAGCTCTTCTGACCGTTTAGATACTTGGATCTATACCAAATTAGGTATGACATAACATGACTGTATGATGAGCATAAGTGACTAGTGATAACATGAAAATCATGATACTTATGTAATGAGTAACACGATTTACACATCATGGTCTTGCTGCTGTTGCAGTGGTTTCGTTCAATTGAGATATCGCAAAAGCGGTATGGTATGACATGACTGCATGGCGAACATAAGCGACAGGCATTAACCTGAAAATCATGACAGGCATGTCATGTAAGTCATGACTAAACGCCACACTCATGGTGTGCTCGCGGCCATTTCGCTGGCTTCACACATCAAATTCGATAATACATGACCTGAATTTACGACGAAGGGAAAGGACTCGTCCGAACATGATAATCGTGATATGCGTGTCGTGCAAAACATGACTACATGCCCCACTCATGATACGCGCGGAATCGCTTCGCTAGCTTCGCATTTACTTAATTGGTGTTGCGTGACATGTATGGACGACGAACACAAATGCCAGGCGCAAGCATAATAATCATGACATGGAAGTCATGTACGGCATAATTCACATGCCACGCTCATGGTGCGCTGCAGCCAGTTCTCTAGCTTGATAGACAGCTTGATATTCGTTATGTGTGCGCATTCACTTTCATTACGGACTGATACAAGAACATCATATCGATCTAGCTCTGCTGGTGCTGGTATCGCAAACGTTAGTGGCGCTGTTGTTACGCTATCATAACAACATACTTGCATCTTATCTGGATACGTGAGTGCGCATAGCACTTCCACTTGTGTTTACTGTGTACTGCGTGCCACCGCCTCGTAACGTTGTGCCGATTTTAACGTGACGTATCAACCTTCCTCATTCGTGCTTCGCATAACATCGTTCTGACAGTTTTTCTTCCTTTCGCACTGCTGCTGAGTAATAAGGTGTCAATTTAATTTATTATGCTGTTCGTGTTAAGACAGCCGTGACGCAGCAGCTTGTGTGTGTAGACGACCGTTCGGGTCTACATCCGTAGCTACTACCTTTGCTCGGGGCGACGCAGCGGCGCTGTCAACAGACAACTGAGTCGAGTCACTTCTACCGTGGGAACGTGGGCGAAATCGGAGAGCGCACTGTCTAGACAGCGCGGAACTTTCCGGCTGCCGTATAGGAGGGGCGAGAGTTGTACTTTGTATAGAGCATGTTATGTAATAGTCAGGTGACGCACGGTGGATATTGTACAAGCACGGAAGATTGTGGCTGAGCCGTCACGCAATTGCATAAATATTAGCCGCAGCGACAGCATAAAAATAAATAAAAAAAGTGAGGTAATAAATAAAAATGAATAAAATCTTCGCAGACCTGTTTCATTTTGATATTTATCACAGTGTGCTTACAGACCAATAAAGATGTTGTGAATGTGAAGTATAGAACTTCCTGTATGAGTGCTCCCTCTTTGCCTCTATATTCTAAGCTCACCAATCCCTTTCCTCAGTGTAAGGAAGCATACTAGCGTTGGTAGACCGGTTAACAACCCTCTCTTTCTCCTGTTCCTTCCTTGTAATGATGCGGCAGGGAGAGCGCTGTGATCGCTGAAGTGCACGAGGATGCTACCTGACTGTGTTTGATGTATGTAACACATGATTTGGATGACTGTAATCGCTGATAGCTTACTCCAGATGCAATAGTGATGATTCCCAGTTGTACGCAGAATTGAATATTGAAGAGCTCTCGCCAAGTTAGTTTTTTTATTTTTTTTAACATTCCTGTATGTGAATGCGCGGGGCGAGAAGTATGGCACACGCGACCCGATCTGCACCACTGCAGAGTTGAAAGAAAAGGGTGCAAGCATGCAGTCAGCGACATTCAGGGTCATTAAGGCAAAAGGAAATCCTTATATGGCTTTCCAGTCTAATCATCGACAGGCGACCGGCAACGTCATGAACACGATTGGTGCCGAAAGTCTGGGCGAGTGAAAACCGAAGTGAATTCATAAAGAATCAATGTCCATTAAATTAGATCAAATGTATCTGAGTGAATGAAGGGAATGTAATGCGAACCAACAATGCATCATGCGACTGAAAGTGAAACAAGAGTGATTAAAGTGACTTATGCGTGAATGAAGAGGTAAGAATGTGTCTACATGGTCAATGAAGAACATACAGGGGTCTCTAGGTAACTTTAGACAGAGTTTAAAAATATGCCGGCACACGGAATAGTGACGCTACCAAATGCATGTTGCTATCGTTGCCTAGAGCTAGTCAGATTATTTTTTGTGTCGTCAATTTTTTTGTGACTTGTGTAAATCAGGATCCATTAGATGTACTCAAGGGAGAATCAAGTTACTTCAGTATGAACCAAGAGTAAAGTGAGTGACAGGTGTGAATAAGGAATGTCTGGAGGAACTTGAGCGCGAATTGACGTTTCTTGAATTAAATCAGGAGTACAACAGTCTCGGCAGAGACAGCGCTTTGGGAGAGCTGTAAGTTGTAAGCGAGTACATTCATTTAGGATGGGTTGTAACCGCGGCTCGGAACTATGAGAGTGAAATGACTATAACAATAAGGTTGGGGTGGAGCACATTCAGCAAACATTCTCAAATCATGAATGGTAGTCCACCACTTTCCCTCAAATGGAATATATATATAACAGCTGCATATTACCGGTACTTACCTACGTAGCAGAAACCTAGAGGCTGCCATATCGGTTCAACTTGAATTAGGTTTATTTGCCACACAAAGCACAAAAACTTTAGATGTGGTTTTTGCTCTCTAACGCTATCGCGTTAAAAGGCGTATAACTGGCTGGATTGGCGGAACATGGGAGAGGCCTTTGCTCTGAAGTGGGCGTAGTCATGATGATTATGATGATGACGATGATGATTATAATGATTGATTCAACTTAAATGAAGGTGAATCGAGAGATCATTCAGAGGGATTTCAGTGTGTTGAGTGTTTTGCAGAGCATGCATGGGCTTTGCGCATGTGATCATGCGATCAGCAGGAGAGCGTGTGATACTAGGTGCAGTGGGTGGGCTTTCATCTGCCACGTTAGGCGACGTCTTCTGTCGTTTGTGATGGTGTCTTCAAATAGGTATAAGCGTGCAAAGAACGCGTGTCATTATCATCAATACCATCTCAAATTCAGATCCCATTTCGGACAAGCAAACGACGACAACAACAAAAACAACAACAACAACAACAACAACAACAACAACAACAACAACAACAACAACAACAAAAGATTTAGGCATTTGCCTTGGCACCGCGTTGACTTTAGCGGCACCGCAAGATTGATCCATGTCTCGAAGTGGCTCAGCCCGTAAACCTGACAACGGAGCGGTGCAAAACTAGTGAACCGGCTAACATGCAATGCGTTCTCGGTATAGAAACGCAGTAAAACGGTCGTTACGAAGTGCGTTTGTGCCGTCCATTCCCGCCAGCGTCACTCATGCGCTGGTATAGTGAACGCAGTGTGCGCGCAACGTCAGTGAGATTAAATATTACGACGGGTACGAAGCGGGGAGGCTGGGCCGTACTCATGCACGTTGAAGGAAATGTTCCGAGCCTATAGGACTGTCATTTATGCGAAACACTTCTAATAGTTTTATGTACAGTCGTCAGCACCTTTAACACGAATGCTCCGACCCGTGTCCTGCAGCAGTTTGATTGACGCTGACACTACGTACGTTTAGGTTCTGTTGCCAAGATTCTAACCAAACATGCCGACATCCTATCCAAGCCTACCGAGGTATTATCTCGGCAAAAGCGCCCAGAACTTCGCGGCTGGCTTCAGTCAAACTAGCCTTGGCCATGCATCGAAGAGTTCGTGCTAAAGGTGCTGACGGCTGTACAGATTCTCACTTCCGCGTTGTAAGGGTTCACTTAAAAAGAGTGTTCCCCATTCTCCGTCTCTCTCTCTCTTTAAATCCTGAATTGCCGTATATGTGACTCATTAAAAAGACATGATAACTCTATTTGGCTATCTACGACTCTCCGAAGAGAATATGGTGACCTACAAAGCGAGTTCGGGTGTGTCTTTGAAGAGAGTAACATACGCGGCAAGTCAGAGCTGGCAAAAGAAAGAAAACAAACACAAAATGACGTTTTCGTTTTTATTTTTTTAGTTGAGAACTCTTCACTGCTGATCAAATAGAGCTCACTAGTGCAGGGTTGCTTAGATGGGAGAGACATGAAACAGAAATTTTCGAGGGTGGTGGCCCGTTGCTTTTGCTTATACAGGGTGTCCCAGGTAACTTTAGCCAGAGTTTAAAAATAGGCCGGCGCACACAATAGTGACGCTACTAAATGCATGTTGCTCATCGTTGTCTGGAGCTAGTCAGATTATTTTTTGTGTTCTCGAATATTGTTTAATTAGATCTGTTTTATTAAGTGACTTTTGATGGAACGAAGATGGATAAAAAATGTCAATGAGAAAGTTGTAGATCGGTTCGCAAAACGTCCGATTAGACAGTTTTGGAACCTTATATCTGTTAGGTATTAGTGTTTCTCTCTCTAATAACAAATGCCCGCGAAATACAAAAATACCACATGACACAACCGCTCGTGTGCCAGTGCAAGCAATTATTCTAGCGCTCCCTAACGTTCTGCGAATGAACGACCATAGCATTCATTCCAATGTGCCGTCTCGGCTGGGCCGCAACGGTGGTGGGGGCTTTACAATGAACACGTTTTGCTATCGGCCACAAAAACGATAACCGCTGTGACTGGTTATCGCTGTCATGAACTGATGTTAGGGAAGCGTGTCGTTCGTACGCGGAACGTAAGGGAGCACTAGAATCGTCGTGCGTACTGACGCGTGAGTGGGTTGTCAAGGGCTATTTTTTTGTATTTCATGGGCATTTGTGTTTAGTGAAAAAACACTAATACATAACAGATATAAGGTTCACAACTATCACTATCTATTTGGACGCTTTGCAAACCGATCTACAACATTCTCATTGAAACGTCTTAGTTAGTTCTAACCCATCTTAGTTAGTTAATTAAAAAGATCTATTTAAACAATATTTGATAACGCGAAAAATAGTCTGCCTTAACTCTAAACAACGTTCAGCAACATGCATTTGGTCGGGTCGTGATTGCGTGTGCCGACATATTTTTAAACTCTGGCTAAAGTTACCCGAGACACCCTGTATATGCTTCTGTAATTTCTACTGCAGCATCCTGGGACTTACGTGCGGAAATAGTTTTCCAAGTAATGTTTCCGGACCGCCGCCATGGTAGGCTGATTACGGTGCTTGCATGCTGACCCGGTCCTGATTCGGTGGAGGCGGAAAGCTAGGGGCCCGCGCACTTTGATCTAGGCGCGAATATTTCAGCTGGTCAAAATTTCCGGAGCCCTTTAGTATACAGCCGCCTCACGATGATATTGTGGTATTCGGAATTAAACCGCTGATGTTATTTAATAGTTCTAACAAAGCCGCTCATCTTTCGCTTGGACTGCTGGGACGTCCTTGTTATGAAAGACGTTGTTGTGAAATAAGTGTACATTAGAGCGACACAAATGCGTTCAGAGCAAAAGAAGGCCCCTCCAATGATTATGGCTTGGAACTACCAGAAGTGGTTGTTAATTCGTTTGGGGAGTCGAATGCGGGTTCCAGCCCCAGTTGTGTGGGTTCCACTGTTGGAGAATGAATCACAAACTCCAATCAAATGCCTGAATAAATGGCACCGGCTTTTGTACAAAATACTGACTAGAGTCCTCGTCATGTTATTGTGATATTAGCATAATTCCTCCTGACGACCACTCACTCGTGGTTAGTTCAACATTGACGATAATATATTGGTCTACTCCTCCAGTTTCTCGGCTGATTCACTCTGTCTTTGTAGAGTATTAGACACCCGTACAATAGACAATTAACTACAGAGTCTTATGCGTTTGTCGCCCGACGTTTGCAATACGGTTACTCTGCAGTTCGAACACTGTTCAACGAGCGTAGCAGTCATACGCTTTGTACAGTACGGGTTGGTGGTGTGATGCGACGACAGCGCCAAGACAACGCTTAACTATATGTTCAGCAGACGCCGGGGTAATCCCACGCGTATTCTGTCCGTGTCGAAACATCCAGCATGCGTGCTCCATAGGCTCGCCAGCTGGCGGAAATAAAACACGAATTCAGCATTGTGCCAAGTTGGGTTAGTTCGAACAAACTCGTGATGGGGCAGCGCCAATGTCGTGTACCTTCTCGTTTTTTGTCTGTTTTAGATGCGGAGCATCTTATACTCGCGCCTTGTAGTGCGCCGTCCGCACCGCTTCTCGAACATTCGACAGCTGACGCGCGCGCATGCGCCGTCGCCCACTCTTCCACCATCTGTGCATCCCTTCCTCCTCTACACACCGCGCGCGCTTCACTCCTCCACCATCTGTGCACCCTTCCTCCTCTACACACCGCGTTCGACATCTACAATTCTCCTGATTCTCCAGTGGACGCGCATGTGGCGTCGCGCTTCGAGAACATTCAACAGCTGACAGTGCATGCGCCGTCGTGCTGTATATATACTCAAGGTCGGCGCTCGCTCGCTCTGTTGCCGCTCGTCGGTTGGTTTGTACGGCGCGTCGACGTCCAAGGTCGCGGTGAAATGAATTCCAACGAATCCACAAACACAATGATCGACGTCCCTTCGACCAGCGCCGCCCTTTCGCATACGTGTGTACGTGTTCACTCATTTAACACCCCCTCCTACAACCACGTTAACCAATTTAGCCATCGACCCAAGTAAGTCGCAATTTAACACCCCATTTCACAACCACGTTAACCAATTTAGCCATCGACCCAAGTAAGTCGCACTTTAACACCCCGTTAACCAATTATATGGTCCGCATCCTCCTCAGTGTTCCCCCGAGGGAAGCTGCGGGCAATTTTTTCTTTTTGCGCAGACTTTCTCGAATCAAGCAATCAGGAATATAGGGGCAGAATGCGAGCGCGAAAATCAAACACCGCTCTCGCGAAAGAAATCAGATGCGCGTGTTACGCAGGAGACAGTTCATGAAATTTTTCACTCAATCGAACACGTGAAACTCGGTTCGGTGCAGTTGCAAGTAGCGGTGGTTTTATGTTTCTTCAGTGAAGCTAGTCTACTTCTAGGACGTGACAGAAAAAAAAAGAAAATTAGCTTCATTAAACACTGCATGTTTTACTGCGCGTGCGCAGGCCACTGGTGTCGCTGTTTCTTAGTTAAAGAAAACAGTGTTTCCTTAGTCTTGTTATTTTTGCGTTTACCAATGCCTAGTCGCCACAGCTAAATGCACAGCTGCTCACCTTAAGCTTTTCACTTTTAACGATGCAGTAATGTTACGGAAATCCTAAAACGATTGCTGGCAAATACTTTTTTTTTGCAGAGAAAGGCGTGCCGAAAATAGAATGAATACGATCACCCCGTTTTAATTCAGCGAGGGTGTGAAGGGGGGGGGGGCGAGGTGCGTTGATATATTACGCCGGAACGGGGAGTACAGAAGGTCTGGTTCATGCCGCGCTCCCGTCCGTGTCATGGGTGCTGCTTCAGACGATTCGATTTCAGGCGTCTCAAGTTCTCACGTTCAGCGCTTGACAACATCAGAAACTTGAACGCCGCCAGGCGAGGATTTCAATGGATTATCGAGGGAGATGCTATCGCATGTGCAGTTTTGCGCTGTCGAGATGAGACAAAAATCATTTTAGGGAAATACCGACACCCGAACCCCGCAGTCCTGTCGGCAACTACACATATTGCCTCTTTCAATACCAAGAGTGGCGAAGAAGATTAAAATGGATAAATAGATAGATTAAATTTTTATTTATTTATTTATTTATTGAGTACCTGCATCGCCTTTACAGGCATTAAAGCAGGGGGGGGGTATATACATTATTAGATCAAATTGTCACTCACTTCTACACACAAAGCGTCATAAAAATCATCATTACATTGAATTTCTGCAATATTTGACGAAAGACCATTCCACTCGCTCGCAGTCCTACAAAGAAATCAATAACGTAAAGTGTCACCTTTAAAAGAATAGATAGATAGATATATAGATAGATAGATAGATAGATAGATAGATAGGTTGATTGATAGATAGATAGATAGATAGATAGATAGATAGATAGATAGATAGATAGATAGAAGTCACGCCAACTGCTACCTCTTGCACGGGATCGCGACGTGAGGTACTACACAAAGTGAGATAAACTGTATGTGGTTACAACATTCAGTTACGTGCACTGCCACATGATAAGCGAGTCTGGCTTGGACACCTTTTTTTTTTAATTCCTAGACTAGCGCTTTTATGGGTTCGCGGCGAGCCGATCCGGCGGCAGACGTCGCAAGAAACGATGCGAAACCGATCGGCACGGATTAGGACCTTTCACCGGCGAGAACGCTCAGTGTGAAAGAGCCTTTAAAGGCGAAGCTTGAACGCCCTTGAAAGGTTTTTGTTAATTTCTTTACGGTTGCGAACGCGTTCTTTTCTGGGATGCCGATGTGTCTCACGGCGCCATTAGTAATCTACTATACAGCGAATCTAGCCAGCAGGCGAGATAGCCCTATCAGAGTCAAGTGATACCAACGTTTCTACAAACGTTGAGTGATATGGTCGGTCGACGGATATTAGCCGAAGGAGCCGACTCGACTTGAATTCATTGGGTCTAACGAAGCCAATAATACAGCGCGACAGTTTCTCATTTTGATTTCTTCGTGTTTTATTTTCCTGAATAAATAAAATTAACCTAAATTCTGGCCTTTTCAGAGCCTAAACCCTGATGTTATAAATTTTCTTACTGAAACGTTTCATGTGCTATTTCAATAAGGCCGCATGATTCGGGCATCATTTTGTGGACATCGTTCGAGCATTATTTTCTTCAATTTCCCTAATTATCTTTAAGGCTAGATATGGAATAATTGGAATGCTTACAGAAGTTTACGATTGGGTACTCTGTGACTCCTGATTGATTTTTCGGAGCAGGCGTTCATTAAGGAGAATCTAAGTCTAAGTGCACGATTCGTTATCGACCTTTCAGCCGCATCGCTGCTACCGTCTTGGCTGGTGTTGAACCCGTGACCTTCATTCATCTCGGAAACGCAGCGCTAGCTTCTTGCTGATCTAGCGCAGCTAGCCACGGGCCTCACAATACGAGTGCTAAGTGGTGCCGAACACGACTAAGTCGGGCACCGGGATATACGACCAGAGGCTTACGCATGCAGAGACGTAGGGCAGGAAAGAAAATCCTAGAGAAGGGACCGAACACTCCCGGACAGCTGGAATAAGATGGGTCTCAACAAGCAATTAAAGAGACCATGTAATCCTTGACAAACAAGAAAAGCGGCTACTGCAAAAGAAAAACAAGAAAGAAGCATGATCAACAAAACCGGGGAACACGAAACAAGCTGATGGAGCCGTCGAGTAAAGAAGACGGCAGAGATATGCGAGTGACACCAGAAAAAGAAAAAAAAAAGATGCACGAGAACCCGAACATACAGACAGCATATGGCCTTCCTCGAAATCTGCACACATCCTCCTTTTCCTACTTCGTCTCCCGCTCCCTGATAAGCTCTCTCACTCTGATTTCTTTTGGGGTACCTTTTGTGTGTGTGCGCGTTTGTGTTTCCTTTTTTTTTTCTTCTTGCAGCGCTAGGTCAGGTTGCTGCCCAAGCATCCAGGCAGCACACTTTTCAGAACCTCCAAAAATCTGATACATTTGGAAGTGCTCGTTTCGCAATAGGTACACGTCAGGCAAGCCACCATTTAGGAAACGATCACACTACATTTATTCCTTTCCCCGCCCTTCTCCAGGAGCAAACTTGCTGATTTATTCATTTGTTAGGTTGGATAGTTTATTCAACACAAACAGAAAGTCAACGGACGGCGTCAGGTAATTTATTTGTCTCCTGAGCCGGCCCTTCTTGCAACCGCATCGGGGAACAGATTTTAAGAACACATCTCGTATACCAATTGCTATACTATGCAACGATACAATTTGGGTCAAGGGGCTCTTTCCGAAGCATCTCTTCTCAGCTCGGACTTCGCAGTGGCAGATGATCCTTGTAAAAAGTGATGGCAAATGCACAGCGGTAGCATTGACCGATTTAGTATAAGTGAATTAAACGAATAAAACTGCAAACAAAACAAAGAGACCTGCGCTGTAGATAAACTGGCCAGACATCCGTGCATTCCACGCCGTGAAATAAAACAAACTCAACATGAATCAACTATAAACAATAGGTCGTGTGTGTTATAGGATATAGAGTTGAACATCCAAATAAGAACAACGTTAAAAGCAAACAGGTGGATCAATTAAGCCAGTTGGCCCGGTCTCTATTATTTTACAGGAACTTGATTGATGTTTAAGTTTATTGGTGTCGCACTTGCCCACATTGAGTGACCACTGTTGTCAAGAGCATAAAAAAAGTCTCAGCTTCGCCGCAAGGGTAAAGCAACAAATGCGATAGCAGCAAATTGGAATGCTGTACGAAGTGAAGCTAGAGTATATGTCCTTTTTCAACTCGCTTTGCTTTACTAAACGAAGCGCCCGCATCAGTGAACTCAGCCGCTGCATTGGACGAAGCCACCATTGTGCAGCTTACCACGTCAACGCCTACGAAGCGGGGAGAAGACAGCACGTACGAACGAATGCCGATCTCTGTCAGTAGCCGTTTCTTATATTCAACGCGACAGCGGTAAAGAGCTCCTTTCACAGAACTTCCGGCGTCAGCTTCAGTGTTTCGGCGCCACCTCATATATTGCCTGATATTAAATGCGAAGCGTTTCTTAGCGAACTTCGGTGACTTCAAGCGTGTCTATCTATCTATCTATCTATCTATCTATCTATCTATCTATCTATCTATCTATCTATCTATCTATCTATCTATCTATCTATCTATCTATCTATCTATCTATCTATCTATCTATCTATCTATCTATCTATCTATCTATCTATCTATCTATCTATCTATCTATCTGTCTGTCTGTCTGTCTGTCTGTCTGTCTGTCTGTCTGTCTGTCTGTCTGTCTGTCTGTCTGTCTCTCTGTCTGTCTGTCTGTCTGTCTGCGACTTTTAGCTCACCTGGCCGTTTGATAATGGTATCAATACCAAACTTGGTGTGGCATAACATGACGGTATGAAGAATATATTTGACTAGTCATAACATACTTGACACATTAGACTAGTCATAACAGGCCAATACATTTCGACGTGACGCAGTGCGCGTGCTCGCCGGTATTCATTTCGTCGCGTCACGCCGGCGTTGCTACGCTAGGCGCCGTTCCTCCCATATACTCGCAGGCGCGCGCCGCACTACATGTGTTGCTTTGACGCATGAGCGTTTCACCGCGTCCGGCGTCCCTCCTCAAAAAGAGAGGCAGACGCAGTGTTGTCTGGGTAACGCATCGGGGCAAAAAGCAGCATGTCCCATTTCGCGCCGGTTGCTGTCGGGCCGCGCCGACGGACACCGGTCGCGGCTGGCGTTAGACTATAGAGTGCTCACGTTTTGCTAACGTAGCGTCGCTGTGCCCAGCGTGCGCGCGTGTCAGCGCTACATCGCAGTATATTGGGCCCATCATCATGTGCTCGCGGCCCGTTTTGCTAGCTCTACATACACCAAATTTGGTGTTACGTGACGTCAATAGATGAAAGTATATGACTGGTTCAAACATGATAATGTTGACATGCGTGTCATGTAAGAACATGACAAGATACCACGCTCATAGCGTGCTGGCGGCCATTTCGCTAGCTCATATACATATACTTAATTTGGTATCACGTGACGTGAATAGATGATGAAGGTGAGCAACACATTCGAACATGTTAATCTTCACACGGAAGTTATGTAAGGCATTATTTACATCCACCTCGTAACGTTGTGCTGATTTTAAAGTGACATATCTACCTTCCTCATTCCTGCTTCGCATATCATCGATTCACACTGTACGTGGGATCTGCAAATTTTTTTTATTTGCCTAGTTGTTTTTTCGTGGTTATGGACACCGGTGGCGGCGGGGGACAACTACGGCGCCGTGCGTGACCCGTGTTCTGATGTCATAACAGCTTTTGCTGTAAAATAACTGCTCCCGAAAGCTCCGTTTGCTCCCCAGTATGCTCAATCGCATTCACACAAAGCAACACAGCAATTCTGCAATACTTACGAGGAAGATGAACGCAGACAAAGAAAAAAAGAAACGTTTACGTTGCATCGGCAACTCCGAAGAAAAGTTCAGTTCAGCTTCGCTTGAAAAAAAATAAAAACTGAGTTCACTGAAAACGGCGTTCCCCGTCAATAATTACGTTGTCTGCAAGTCATTTTCCTTCCCGACACGAAAACAATGGGCGCCGAGGGCATCGCCGACTCCGCAGCTGCGTTTTGTGTGCGAGAGAGCGTTTTTATGTCAGGCAGCCGGGGAGATATATGTAACCTTCAACAAAGGCGTCGCTGAGCAGTCAGAATGAAAAGACGAGCCTTCCCCCAAAAGCCCGGGTCTTCTGAAAGTCCCTAGCTCGCTGTGATTAGATCGGCGTTGCTTCGAGGAATTCCCGGCGTGCGAGTCGTTGCGAAAGACAAGAGCGAGAAAATCTGAGAGAGGGAGAGAGGGGCGGAGAAAGAACGCAAATGATCGAAGAAAACAAAGGATAGAAGACAAAAAATAGAAATGAAAAATAAGGCTATAACCATGGTCATGAATGCGCTTGCGGGAGTATTGAATGCTGTGTTTATCTATCAACTTTTGTAGTGCTTAGCAAGTGCTTAGGTGCCTGCATAACAGTGATGTCTTTGTTTGTTTTGGATTGTTCACTTTGATTTTGATGAATTTACATTCCATATGTGTAAAGAAAGAGTACTCATTAATATTCATATCCTTTTTTATGTTTTGGAATTGCCATGTTTCTACTGCTGCTGCTGCTGCTGCTGCTGCTCTATAGGTAGCACGGCCCAGTAAGGCGACATTTTCCTTTAGGCGTGTTCCCCAGGGCTATTTTAATACTGCCCTGAACCTGGATAAAGAAAGAAATGAATGAAGAGAAATCTATCTATCTATCTATCTA
This sequence comes from Rhipicephalus microplus, assembly GCF_043290135.1. Lineage (NCBI taxonomy): Eukaryota > Metazoa > Arthropoda > Arachnida > Ixodida > Ixodidae > Rhipicephalus > Rhipicephalus microplus. Next base: position 3,500,484 of record NW_027464616.1, on the reverse strand, counting down.
TCTATCTATCTATCTATCTATCTATCTATCTATCTATCTATCTATCTATCTATCTATCTATCTATCTATCTATCTATCTATCTATCTATCTATCTATCTATCTATCTATCTATCTATCTATCTATCTATCTATCTATCTATCTATCTATCTATCTATCTATCTATCTATCTATCTATCTATCTATCTATCTATCTATCTATCTATCTATCTATCTATCTATCTATCTATCTATCTATCTATCTAATCTAACTGATTTGCTTTGATCTGTCGGACGCTTCGGAGTGATTTTTCTCTTGCGTTGCTCCAATGAAGAGAGTGCGCTTCCTTCACAGCCACTGCCACGTCGTCTCCTTTTCTCCCCATATTCCCTCTCTCTCTTCTCTCTCTCTCTCTCTCTCTCTCTCTCTCTCTCTCTCTCTCTCTCTATATATATATATATATATATATATATATATATATATATATATATATATATATATATATATATATATATATATAGCAGGAATTGAGTGAAGACCCACTGAAATATGTGCGAAAACAAGAGAGATTGCTGCAAGCTCGGCGCACAGCAAACGATTGCACTCTCTGGCGTGATGAAATCCTTGCCCGGACAATTGAACAGAGGCCCTCTTCTGTATAGCGTGGTCCATTTGGGGATTTCGTCCATTTAAGCGTTGCAATCGATTGCTTCGCAGCACCACTTTTTCACGCCGCCAAAGTTATTTATAGTCATCAAAGGGTATGAGTGTGAGCACGGACGCGAGAGGAAGATCTTTGAGTTTTTAGTGCGTGATAGTGGGTGGATGCGGAATTTTCAGTACTGAATCTGCTTGTTTTATTTTGCAGGGGTCGCGTTCGCGCCGTCTGATTAGTCAGCCGAGTGTTTCAGTAAGCCTAGACGAATAACAAATTTCGAATGCGGTACGGAGGTTACTGATCATGTGTTGGATGTGTCGATTGCGTAATCGGTAATGATCGCGACGGACGGGTCTGAAGAATAAATAATAAATAAATAAATAAATAAATAGATAAATAAATAAATAAATAAATAATCTGCACTAGACAATGAATTCTGTCTGGCGGATATTTTTTGGCGCAGTGCGCTTGAGTATGAACTAAAAAAAAAAAGATTCCTGTTATACTCTTCGCTAGCACTATATAACCTGGTTAATGTTCAGTGCCACGGCATGCCGCATTTCGGCCGCAAGTGGTTAAAAAAAACAGCGCGAGGAAATCGTATAAAAACACGAGAAAAAAAAAGAAATCGTCGTCTGCGTATAGGCCGTGTTGCTAATTGCGCTGCATGCGGAGTGGGACGAGCCATTAGCGTGCTTTCAGCGGGTTTTCGTTCGGACGGTAGCACGCAGCGACGCTTTTGCATCCAATGCGCGGCTCGCGAATGTGGGCATTCCCTGTGCGACGGGTTTACGTACCGCGCGGTGCTTCTAACGTGCAACCGAGGTTGTCTATAAGCTTTTTGGCTCGTCGCAACAAGGCAGCTGTAAGCGAATTCACCGCGAAACCATTTCACCGCTAACGCTCGCTGTATTGCGTAGATGGATGCCGAGAGTTCACACAGCCACGCGTGCCGGTGTGGGTTTCTTTTGTGGAATGCACGCGATTTCGCAATGCGATAGGCCTTCCTTTAAAGCGTGAGCACTCTTCAGCCACTTCCCTGGAAAATTCGTCGGCTGCGCTTAACGTATAACGCCTTTCTCTTGGGAAGAAGTGAGGCTGCGTTGGGAATACCAGAAAGCTTATATGGCTGTAAGAACCCTTGACTCCCTGTGTATGTGTGCAGTAACATAGAGGAACTCGAACTCCAAAGGCCCAAAAAGGTATTGAAGTAACGACTTTACTACAAACCGTTAAAGTGAGAGTATCAAAAAATTAACCTTTGTAACATATATTGACGTGAACTCCGAATATTTCAAGCGTGCAGGTAGGGTATAAAAATGACTGAGATGAGCAACTAGCTAACGCTCACACTTACTTAGCTGTGCTGGAGTTGCCTAGTATTTTAAAGACGATAGTCTTTCTTGGGGACCTTGGATGCAAAAATGTTGGTCTGCCTGTTTGTTTGTCTGTTTGTCCACCTTTAATAATACCGGGTTCGTAAAACGGCACCAGCCCATACCCCGAACGGCCGACCACATCCGCAGCGCCCACCAATGCCGCTCAAGATTCAGCGTTCATACTTGTGTGATTGTCAATTAAAAAAATTGGACCCGTATCTGCATTTGATCTGCAAATGACGTCGAAAGACGATAGTCTTGCGTGTAGAGAGAGTGAACAAGACATTTATTTGATGTTCTGCGCAAGAAAATCGGTGAATGGTATTCTGGAGGCGCTGCGTTAGTGTGCCTCGAGCGTGCAGCGAAGGCGAACGAGCGCATCAAGTCACGTCACCCGTGAGACATGAGCGCCACCTGGCACGGGACATACGACACGGGATATACGACCCACGGCGTTAGGGGCTTTGCCCCTAAAAGGTCAGCCATTAAACAATGATAACACATCACGATGAGAAACGATATTTTCTCTGTCAACTGCTGAAGTTCTCGTGCCCCAAATAACATTTTGGCCGTTACAGTTACACAATAGGTCACAAGTAAAATGAAATGCACTCAAGGATGACAGGCGGACTACGATGTGACGTAAAGAGATAGGATATTTTGCGAACACAGAATAGAGTCGGCTTATATTCTCGCGCGAACGGCGAGTGATTCTTTAATCGCCGGCGAATACAACTATTTACCTCGAAGCGTGTAAAAACCTGGGTGATTGTTATTACAGCTATGTTATTTTTCAGCTGATTAAAAATCTGCCGTGTTTCGCCACCGCCGGCGCGGGAACCAACCCCACGACCTCTTATGCTCATGCAGTGCAGCAGCCGAACGCCCCAGTCACTAAGCCAGTGCGGCAGATCGGGACCATTGTGTGCCGAAATTCCATGTGCTCAACTTTTTATGAGTTCCACGAATAAAAATAGTACCGTTCAGTGTACGTTTAGGCTACTAATTCGAAGCCAGTTCAGCAGGACAGCTTCTCGCACTCAGAAAAAAACACAGGCGAGTCGCTTTTAGCCAAGATATATCTGCTGAGTTTCCGTATGCCCCTATGCACGGAACTTAGCGTAAAGGGGGAAACGGCATAGGAGCGTAATTCATTTTGTTCCTGCATGACGGAGAGGACGCCAGGGCCGCTTTCGTTCAGCTTAACTTTATACAAGCCCGATTCAGTGCAGGGGCATTGAGCGCCGACTCATAATATATTACGAGACGTCTTCGAAAGGAAATGACCGCGCGCTAGGAAACGCGCGCAGAGAGCAAGAATAAAAGGTCCGGCCGTATTCGAAATGACCGCCGTTCGGCGATGAATAGTTGCGCGTGCACTTTTTTTACCGACCCGAAAATATTCACTTCACCCCGATAACTTTTTGCAGCTGTACGTACAATTTCTGCATCGTTGTTTTTCGAGAGTTCTTTCTCCATCGGCCCATCAATTACATCCTTTATTTTCTAACGCAGTCTTTCGGGCTCCTCGATAGATTACGGAAAACAACGGCATTTTTTTTTTTTTCGAGCGCGTTGGTTTGCTCATTCATTTCTCGTCTCGAATTCGTAGCTCGAATCAATCTTACTTGTCCTAATCAGTTTTCAACGTTGGTGCATCATATTTATGTGCTGCATTCGTAACCTAGTTCCGTACAAAGATCCAGTTGATTTCATTAAGTGTTCGAGCAAGTAGAGTTATAGATGACGATTGATTGATTTGTGGGGTGTAACGTCCCAAAACCAGAGTTATATATGACGAAGTGTTCTATTAAGTGGAAGTCAGCGAAACAAACGTACTTGGATGTCGGCCATTTCTTCGACCGAGTCACTTAAAAACAGCTCAGTCCTCTTATTGTCGTTCTATGTGCTTCTAAGTGGATCCGGAACTCTTACATTTTCGTAAAGGAATGTACGTGCACGGAGCGCAATTAAGAGGGTGAATATTCCGCGCTGGCCCTTGATCTCGCGTAAGAAAAGTCTTCATGAAATGTAAAAAAAGCAAAAAAAAAAAAACGAACGATGAGAGTGAGAAATAAAACTCTCTGTCAGCTTGTCATCCGTTTCAATAAAGCGTTGGTCGCACGATCGTGGTTCTGGCCAGTGCCGCCGAAAAGTTAACGTAATTGAATGAATTTTTTTTTCTTGAATATGAGTTATAGAGCGGAACGAACGAGGTTTTAAGAACAGCTGTGAGTGAGCGGTGAGAAGTTTGGAAGTCTTTCGCCCTGGGGTAACTCGAAAACTACTCACGGCACTGTATTCACTTCATACTTAAGAGCAATACATAGGGAATGGAAAGGAGAAACAAAAGAAAGACTCTTTCTCAACTTGTGTATCGTTTGCACGCGGCGCTGGTGTGAAAATTTACGGCGTGCGAGGCCCATAACGTGGTGAAACCCTCGGGTCCGGGCGTCACAGCCGCTCGACCCATTACGGCCTAATATATGCGGTGCCGTATATTTTACGCCGGGGTACTATGTGGCTTGGCGGTGCGTGACTGCGCTGAAACAATGGTGGCCGCGTTCGCGGGGTAAGAGAGAGAGAGAGAGAGAGAGAGAGAGAGAGAGAGAGAGAGAGAGAGAGAGAGAGAGGCTGAGTGTCACACTAGAAGGTGGTGCGCACTGCGCGGCCGTGTTCAATTCCGTCCAAGCTTGAATGGTTCACGCTGCAGGAGTGCGCATATTAATTAAAACAAGCGGTCTTTCGAATGCGTCCGCGCGTCTCAGTTGTAACAAAGGGTTTCTCTGTTACTTCAGAGGCCTCTTTGATTTTCGTTTCACTTGCGGTAGCGCTGCTACGTGCCTTATAGTCTTGCGTCTTTTTTTTTTTTAAACTTGTGCCGTGAAATGCTCAGTGCGCACATTCAATGAATTCTTCGCAAGCGCAAGTGCTCCTCAAAGCGCGAAGTGCCGTGGTCTGACTGTAGAAACCGCGGAAAACGAGTAGTACTGGTAGCTTAATTCATGTTTAGGCATGGGCAGAAAAGTTTCCGACTTGCGGAAGAACACGTTTATGCGAACCAATCTCCTTACACCAGCGTGATGGTCCTCTCATATATGATTTCTACAAGTGAGCAAACTTTCCTTTGTATGTATGTATGTATGTATGTATGTATGTATGTATGTATGTATGTATGTATGTATGTATGTATGTATGTATGTATGTATGTATGTATGTATGTATGTATGTATGTATGTATGTATGTATGTATGTATGTATGTATGTATGTATGCATGCATGTATGTATGTATGTATGTATGAGTGTATGTATGTATGTATGTATGTATGTATGTATGTATGTATGTATGTATGTATGTATGTATGTATGTATGTATGTATGCATGCATGCATGCATGTATGTATGTATGTATGTATGTATGTATGTGAAAACTAGCCTAGTTTGTTTAAGCTAAGCATGAGACAAAGTAAGCCTGGTCAATTTGAAACTGATTAAACGAAATCACGGATCTTTACGAGAAACTTAACTGCAGTAGAGGGCATCGATTAACCGTCAGCGTTAGAAACCTCTGCGCCTTGTCAAATGGTTGCGGTTCCATGGAGCTAATTTTGAACAGAGCAGGTGTGCGTTCTCTCAAGCGACTTGGAACTTCAATCTGCCATGCATTGGACTCTAAGTGTGCTTTTTTACTTATTATACCGGCATCACCGGTAGTAGTGATTCCCTGCAACATGCAGCGGTGGACGCGCTACCATTTCATCATGGCTGTACAACCAAAAGATGCAATAAGAGACATAGGAAGATCTTCAAGAGGCAACCTTTGCAGGCTAGAAACAATACATGACGAGGTGCTCCTCTGCGTATTATAAAAAAGATAGATTCTCGGCGGCATTGGGAACCAGACTTAGTAATGCCACCACTAATGGCGGATGTTTTATATTGCTTCAACGCAGCTGTGGTTATACAACCGCTGAAATGCTACACTTTATGTGCATACATGGCGTTGACTTTAATATTAACGATGCCTACACTAAGAAACTCGGCACGTTGTCGCACCAGACTGTAGAAAATATGGGGAAAATTCGATATCGCGTTGCAGCGAGCCGCAGCTACTTTGCCTCCTATTAACCTATGTTTCAATGCGAAACGTCCTTAGTTTTAATCTTGCACTTCGTGGCTGGCTCGCCTGTTTATTAGACGCGATATCTACCCATAGGTGGCAGCCCCATCGCCAAAGAAGTGTGGATAGGAGGTCGGTGGGGCGTATCCAAATGCACGCAAAAGTGCTTTGTTGGAAGCTAGCTGTTTGAGCCAATCGTCGGTGTATAAAATGCGTTCAATGCGACTTACTGGTAATGTATGCTGTCGTCATTGCTGTATCGATGCATGAAGCTGCTCCAACGTTATCGTTACTAGAGGGAGAAGCATCGTTGTCCAATGAAAGCAATGAACGCCCTAAGTGACAGGCTGGGCTTTAGCACTGTATGGCATTTTCGTTGTTCTATTTGTAGTAGTTTAGCTCGTGTTCTATATAATACGCATTGCCGTGGTATCAAATGAACTACTTGGGTATTACATCCTGCTCATCCGTACACACACATAAAAAAGAAAGAAATACCACATTCTTGTGCGCAGAGTTCAATGACACTGTTCGCACGTGTCCGCATTTATTTCTTGCTCTCAAAATGCGGGGCAGTTAACAAGTTTAGTCAGGAATGCCACGTGGTTGAGAGCGCTTTAGTGCTATGGAGACGTTTAACACGCACGCACTTGTTCTTGCTACATCATTTCAGCAAAGAGCTTTCATAGATTTATTACGTGCATGTCAGTCATATGCAACAAAGGCTCGGTTATAATACGAGACAAGGATGTTTCCCTTCTTTCAAACGAACAATGTCCGCTGCCCTCCTTCGATTTATAAGAACATCACGCAAACGCTCAAGATAATGTAAAAATAAAGTTGGCAGATCCCACATGTACACCTTGGGAATTGAAGTTATGTGAAGCATGCGGACGGAAGGTGACTGCGCTATTTTTTTTATTTTGCGAAACGTCACAAAGTCACGATAAATAAATGTAAAAATGCTACAGGCAGAGACATATGTTGAAGAGCTGCAGATGCTTACAGAACCATTTGTTTGCACTTGCGCAACGACGCCAACTGGAACATGCGTATTAGCAACACCAGAAGCTGATATAAGGCGCTGATTCTCGCGAGGATGCTGGCCCTGGACACTGCTATATAAATGAACTTCAGCGCATGGCACCTAACCACAAGTGACGTGAACCCTATACGTGACGGCTGTATCAAAGAAGTGCATATGTAATGTTTATAAAATTGGGTAGGCACCACAGCTACCACTATTGGCGTTTAACGAAGATTAGCGTCTATTTGAAAAGTAGTTACGAGACCTGGCATGGCTGTGTGGTAGAATACTTGATTGTCATGCATTATGCTCGGGTTCGATTCCTGCTGAAACCATGATATTTATTGTATATGTGCCCGTTCAACGTTGCCGATTTCAGCTTTTGTCTCAACGCCAACGCGCTAAAATTACCCATGTGTGTTCTCGCCGTTTCGGGGTATAGATAGGAAGTTTCGAGCACCTGTGGCACATACCCGCATACCAGTGACACATACCCGCCCGCAGGTATGCGCCGTGTGTTTGACAGCGTATGCGGTGGGATTGTGACATTGTTCGACTCTTGACTAGTGCGTCATATTCGTCAAACCATCTTAGCCTCCCATACTAATTTCGATTGACGCCAAGGGGGTGATCACGAGAGCACCCAGTCGTAAACAACTAGATAGATAGATACGCAGATAGACGTCAAAAGTGCTTGCAGTACGCAAAGAAATGCTTCGCATTTGAAGTATGAAGTTTTGCGCGAAATAAGAGGATATCCATGTAGGGCAAGCCGTCTAGATTAATTTTTTAACATCATTGTTCTTTAATGCTTACCTATATCACATGGGGATTCAGGCATAAATTTTGCTCCACGTTGAAGTTAGGTACGGCCATTACGTTCTATCACTTTCATTTCATACCAATTTCTGTTTTCAGGGGCAGTTTAAGTACCGAAGTGTCAGACTTCATTTGGTAGAAATATTTCTCTCAGTGGTATCACGGCCGTACGATAAACGGTCATCTTAAGCACAACTAAACCTCATCGCATAACCGATAAACTACCGCGCTGCCGTTAGTCACCTAAAAGCAACACGAAAGTGCGTGGCGTAGAGCCTCGTCTCTGTTTACCCTTTAGTCGCTAAAACGCTGCATTCACACACTGCGTAAATACTCCCCGTGTTTGAAATCATGCCAAATTGCCTTTACGATGTGCTGAACAAGAAAGCGGCACCTGGACTGAAAGGGGTCGGGTGAACCGAAGGCACGACGATAACATACAGCAGTCTCGAAAGTAGCACTCACTGATATTATTACAATGCATACGCAGTCGAGCAAGGCCAAATGCTTCTGCACGTCACCTTATGTAGGCACACTTACAAATTTATGAAATTGCGCTAACGCAACTGAACAAAACGCCTTTTCAGCACGTGCATGATGTACGCGCACATGCAAACACGACATAAAACGACGCAGGGTGCAATCTACACTATGGGTGCCAGCAGGATTTTGTCTTGAGGTGTGCAAAAAGTGCTCAATATCATGGCCAATAAATTGTTACATAATGCCGTTTCGTGCCACTTCTGAGTAGAACGTTCACATTCTGTTTTTGTACAATAGCTGTGCTCCTCTTGGTACAAACAATGGCGTAAGAATATTCTTACACCGTGGCGCGAACCCAGAGACCACTTATGCCAATGGGCAAGCGTTTGTGGCAGTGGTGGTCGATGGGGCTGGCCATGTCGTCTACTCAGCGACGGTCAGGACGAAAGACCCAATCATTGCGGAACAGGTGGCCATCGCCTTAGCACTCAAGATGGATAACATTGAAGTCGTCTACAGTGATTCCATGGCAGCACTACGGGCGTTCGCCAAGGGGACGGTCTCTGAACAAACGCTGAGAATACTGCAAGGCAAGAACATAACACATCATCTTCTGAGTTGGTTTCCAGCTCACCTTGGACAAATCAACGATTCCCCTCCCAATCTCAATGAAGCAGCACACGAGGCGGCGCGAGAACTCTCCAACCGCGCCTCCCCGGGGATGTGTTCTAGCGGTGAAGGGGATAACCGGGAAATTCTTACAACATATAACGAGCTCACTAAACATTTCTACCTGTCTAGAAGGATTTCCCCTCCACCTCACAAAAATCTAACCCGGCCCCAAGCACTTACATTAAGGCTTTTGCAAACGCGGATGTACCCTACTTTGAAAATGTTACACATCATGTTCCCTGACCTATACCCAAGTAATCTTTGTCCACATTGTGGGGAAATAGCTTCATTAGAACACATGCTCTGGCAGTGCACCAAATTCGCTCATTTATCGAACATCACCTCTGCCAGATGGGAGGCGGCAATCCGCAGCTCGTCCTTGGCAGATCAGCTCTGGGCTGTCCACCAAGCCCGCGAGGTGGCTAAGGAGCTTGGCATCCCAGTCCCCACGTGGGAGCTGCCCGCAACACAGTGATCTGTGTTTTGGAGGACCAAATAAAAGTTTATCCAATCCAATCCAATCCTTGCGCGAATCTGACCTTCCAGCTCAGCTGAGGTCAACGCCAGCGGGAAATCTTAAATCAACGAATGCAGTGCGAAGCCGTCGAAAAAAAAAAAAAAGTGGCCTCTATGGGTTTCACGTGCGGTGATTAAGTGTGGTATTGCAAACCCTTGAGCATTTTCGTTTGCGCTGCTGTGTAAGTTATTTTAGAGCTTCTATTTACACGGGTTCGGAACTTGCAAATGTTTTTGGGTGCGTCCTCTGTGCTTTTGCGTTGCTGAGCTGATGGCCGCAAGTTGAATTCCGGCAGCAATGGTCCCATTTCGGTGGAGCAAAATGCCAGGTCATGTGCTGCTGTGTAATGTCAGTGACAATTGAGAACATCAGGGTCGAAATTTCCGGAGCTCTTTACGGTGACGTCTCTCATAATCGCGTCGCGGTTTTCGGACGTTAAATCCCCAATTATTATTATTATTATTATTATTATTATTATTATTATTATTATTATTATTATGTGTGCTTGCGTTTGCGTTTCAATATGTGAAGGTTTTTGTTTGCGATATGCATCGGCGTACATGTTATAGGGAACTAAGTAGTTGGCGCGAATAATTGCACTAAACTAACACATCATACAACACAAAATGCATAAAATGATTGATAACAAAAAGGTAAATATTGTTATTCGGCTTGTGGTGGGAGAACTCGGCTAGTTGCGCAGAGAAAAAAAATGTCTCTGCCTACTGCATCAACCCGCCGTCTCCTCTTCGTCTAAGTCGCGCCACTGGGTTTTGCTTTTTACTGCTTATAGAGTACGTGGTCTGAATGAGATACTTCGTCCACGCTGAACAGTACAACGTAAAATCGACAAAAAGGGTTTTTGTCTCCGCTCTTTCTCTCTCTTTTTTTTTCTCTCATCGAAAGAACGTCCTGTGCTGACCTATAAATCACACGCAAGCAGGCATTGAGGTGCAGGCGGCGGCAAAGGGGCCTTTACCAACACGTGCACTGCAGAGACGGGCATTAACCAGCACTCAACTGATTTCCACAAGGGAGCTATGGCCTCGGAAATGAATGAGAAAGCCATCGTGTATCTAGCGAAAGCTTCATCTTTCTCGCTTTCATCTGACGTTACGCCGGGCCCCGAAACCTCGGCGCTAGTTTTTGTTTCAAAGAACATGCACACTCGTAGCGGTTGCTGGGCATCCTATATAGATCCGGTTGAAAAGAGTGAGGTTGATGTGAATGTTCGCATTCATTAGAGTTCACAAGATTTTACAAATAAAAAAAAACTCGATACCCCTGTAATGAACTTTTATTTTGTATATATATCTTTTTTTATTCCCTATTTCGTGAGTTTTATATTAGGCTAAGCGCAAGAAGTGATTGACTTGCGTTCGTATAGCGCTTGGCTCCGCACATTCTCGCCCTTCGCTCAGTGATATTAGAAGTTTGATCGCGCTCAGTTGTCTCACTTGGTTGGCGTGTCAACTACGAGAAAGATAAAGGCAGCAAGTTCTGGCGGGCAAAGAACAGAAGACGCAGTGAGTTACGCCGAACAAGTCAACCATGCATTCGTCGAAGATGGCTTAATCGGGCAACACATGCTTTCCGCGGCTCTACGGATGGCTAACCCGGGAATTTCTAGTTCCGCGGAGGTTTTGCAGCGTTTCCTAAAGGCTACGGACGAGCACTAGAATTCGAACTCATTATTTTTTGAACAGGCATCAATTTTGCGTGAGTACATATGAGTAAACGAAGTTCTCTGCAAGCCTGACTGGACTGACAGAAGTGCAGTGTCACTTGACTAATTGGTGAAGACGGCAGCCAAGCTCCTGTTAGGAAAACGCGTTTATTGAAAGACTTGAATTCGAATTGGCTCAGCTACATAGTTTTAGTTTCTTTTACTTTCGGCGTGTAGTTCAAATGCATGTCATGCTATTATAGGCTGCTTCGTGCTCGTTAAATTCTTGTAGCCGTGGTTTGAAAACTTGAGTCTTTATTTCTAATAGTGTCACTCAAGTACACGTGATGGACTAAATGCTTCTAAAAATCATTACAGAAAATGACGATGGAGCGAACGTTTTGACTAGTGAACTTTTCTTCGTCAAGGCAACGCTTTTGGCCTGATGAAGGCAAGTTAACTTGCCTAAACACTGTTTCCAGGCACGTTATTTCTCGAAAACCTTCTGATTGCTTCAAACCTCTTCGTGTCTCTGCACTTCAGTCTCGTTTAGTGTGGTGTACACGTATCCCGAAGGAGTACGGCCACCAGCGTGGGTCCGGTCTCAGCGAGCCGCAGGGCACGCGTTAACCGTCGCCGTGGCGGGAAACACGATACTGCTCAAGTCGCAACACTTTATTGTGGCAACACCAAACGCAGTACAGCCCGTTGCAAATAGGCGCGGCGGGAAAGCAAGTAGGCTTATCCACGCCACGGGCACAAAGTACTACACAGGGGTGCCACGAGCACGTCTCCGCGGTAAAGCCGATCCACGGAGACACCGGAGCAAAGGCCCGGTTGCTCGAGCGAGGGCAAAGGCGCTCGCGTGGGCTTCGAAGGGAGACGGGTCGGCGTAGCGAGGCCACGCACTAGGACACCGTACCGCCCTTCGGCCGTGCGTACGCAGCGGGGCAAACAGCGGGTGAGCGTTCGCCTTGGGCGCGAGGCGCCGTCAGCGAAGTCCGACGAGCCCCCGACTGACGGGAGTCGACGGACGAAAAGATAGCGTGGCTCACCGTTTGCTGTCCCGGAGAGTATCTGACCGCTCCCGACGCAGCGCGCGAAAAACCTCTCTTGGGAGTCCCCGCGCGCGGCGCCACCGCCAACATCCGCTACCGGGTGAGGGAGTTAAACGTCACTCCGCTCTCCCACCACGGCAGACAGCGAAGGAGGGTAGACATGTCGGGACATGAGAACGGCAGAAAAGGCGGGAAAGCCCGCTGCCTTGTCCGGCAGAAAGGCGGGAAAGCCCGCGTAAAGGCAGCGGGCCAGCCTCAATTCCCACATCCCCCTCTCCTAAATTTGCCCTTTACCGGTCTGCAAAAGGCAGCCGGGCGTTACTCATGCAGTTAAAAAAAATGACACCGCTATGAGCAACACAGTGGCCTCTCCCGACCCAGTTGCTGCAGCACAAACTACAATGAAACGCTTTAAAGGAAAAACATAAGCTTTATGTTCAAAAAAAAAAGGAAGGGGAAAGAAAAAAAAAATGAGTAGCGAAAGTACAATACATGACCGAACACGGGTAACACAAAAAACACACACACACACACAAAGTCAAATAAAGTCGTCATCAAAAGTGACAAGAAAGTCTGTGCTGGTGTCGCCGTTACCGCCCGGCGCATATGCGTCAGTGGACGGAATCCCTGGGCCAACGAGGGCCGCGAAGCCCGGGTTCTTCCGCATTCTCTCTCGGCAGAGAGCAGCCAGGTCTTCGTCGGGGAGCGCCGTGGGTGGCACGGACGAGGCCGGCGTAGACTTCTTACACCCGGAGGCTCGCGCCGCCTGGGCTCTTCCCGCGTGGAGGCTTCCCCGAAAATGGCTCTCTGCGTAAATGTTGACCCCGCACAGCGAGCACTCACGCACCCCAGGTGGGTCTGGCAGCCGGGCACCTCGCGCGAGCACGTCGCGCTCCGTGATGGTGTGGCCGCGGAACGGCAATGGCACCTTATCACTGGCAGTCTCACGTCGTACTCGCCGCTGTGCCTTCCACGGCAAATCGCTTACAAACCACTCGGGCGCATCTTGGTTTTCTTGGCACGTCCAAGTGGCCACGCTACGTGCTTGCCTCTTCGCGCATGGAGGCGCCGGGGCCGCGGGCTCGGGTGGTTTGCGCGCCCGCCGCGTTCCCGCCTTCTGCCGGCGGGCAGGCGATCTCGACTTTGCCGGAACTGCAGACATGCCGGAAGGAGGAACGGGAAGACACCACTTGTGGCCAGGGTCGTCGACTGCACACTGAGGGGCCGCACTGTTGGCGCGCAGACTCGCAGCCGTGGTGACCAACCCGCCCCCGATTTGTCAGCGATCAAACTCCACTCACAGCGCGCACCAACACTTACGTCACTTCACATCACGCCCTCTTCCCAATCACGGCACCACAACACCCGCCACTGACACTGATTCGTCGTTTCGTTGGTCCCCCTTCACCCCCACATCGCGCTCGCCAGTGGAGACAGACAGTTCAGCGCACGGCGTGGAGAGCAAAAAAAAAAAAAGGAAAAAAAATAATAACACGAGGGGAAAGAGAAAAAAAGAAAGAAAAACGCACGCATTCGTGCAGAAGAGGCGCGTTCTTGGAGCGATGGATGCAAAAAACAAAAAAAAAAAAACTAGCACATGAACGCTAGACAGGAATGAAGACAAAAATGAAACACTTGCAGCAACTGGCGGGGGCCGGCTTCTTTCCGATCAGTGGACTGAAAGAAGCCAGCCTACAGAGACCAAACTGTAAAACTGAGGGCCTTCGGTTGCGGAGAAGTCCGCCGTCCGGCGCGAGATCACAAAGGTGACCGCTTCCTCAGATTATACCGGCGCGGGGTCCGAATGCGGTCCGCCGCTCCGGGTGTGCCTCGTTGCTGGCGCGAAGTGCCGCAGGGCTCTTGCGCGAGCTCGTCAGACCGTGATACAAAGGGTTTCAGGTCTTCGATATGGGCACGGCTGAGTTTTCCCGTCTGGGGATCTTTCAGCAAGTACGCGAGTGGAGTGCAAGCTTTCTCCACTCGGTACGGACCAAGCCACTTAGGAGCGAGCGAGGTTGAGAACCCCTTACTCGCATCGCTAAGGGCGTGGTTGCGCTTCAGGACAAGATCGCCCACCTCAAAAACTAGGTCGCGATGCTTGCGGTCATATTGGGCCTTCTGCTGAGCCCTGGCCGACGCCAAACTTTGCCTTGCTTTGCAGAAAGCTCGACAAAGCCTGTCCCGAAGTGCCGACGCGTAAGCAGAGCAGTCTGCCGGCGCCTCCTCGTCCTCGAGCTGGCATTGAGCGACGCTGGTCACCGGATTTGCCAACTCCCTTCCAAAATTTAAGAAGGCGGGCGAGAAACCAGTTGAGCGACTCTCGGATGTTCGAATAGCGAACGCGAGCTCACTCAAATGGTCTGCCCAGTCCCTTTGACTTTCGGCAAAGGCCGCCAACATCGGTTTGAGCGTACGATTGACGCGCTCTGTCAAATTGGACTGGGGATGGTAGGGTGAAGTGGTGCAGTGATCGATTCCGAGGGAACGGCACGTGACACCAAACACCCGAGCGGTGAAATACGAAGCATTGTCAGTGATGAGCCTTTCCGGGAAGCCGAACCGGCAAAACACCTCCTGCAGCTTCTCAAGCACCGCTCGCGCTGTCACCTTCCGAAGTGGGAAAAGTTCCACCCATTTCGAAAAGTGATCAGCGACTACCATCAGGTGAATGAACCCCTGCTTACTTCTGGGAAATGGTCCCATTAGATCGCAGGTGGCCACTTGCCACGGACGCTCACTGACAATCGGTTTCATCAGACCGGGCGGTTTGCCACCCCTTGATTTCACCGTTTGACAGACGCGGCAAGAACGGCAGTAGCGAAAAATGTCTCGCTTCATGCCAGGCCAGGTCACAACGCGGCTCAGTTTTGCAAAAACTTTCGAGCCACTCAGGTGACCGGCCATGGGTTCGTCGTGAGAGGATCGCAACAGTGCGGCTCTCAGACATTTGGGCATAACCACCTTAAACGGGTCTATGGACTCGTCGTCAGTGGCTATATACTTCAGCAGGAGCCCGTCATGGTCCAGCAAATATGAATCCGCCGGGGACTCAGCGACACACGCTGGTTCGAGCCCCCTATTCGCGCCCGCTGCAGGGCAAGCAGCGTCACGGCGCTCCGTCTCGTCGAGACAGTCGTTATCGGCGCCCGCTGCAGGACAAGCAGCGTCACGGCGCTCCATCTCTCTGAGACCGTCGCATATTTCGCGACAAAACGGGTCACTTTGCTGGGCCTTCAGAAGCTCTTCTCTGCTGAAGGCGATGCCCATTCTCCCAAAATGGGGGAGTCTGGTATCGCGCCCACTCAGGACCGCAGCAACAACCGCTTGAGTCGGCGTTACGGGTTCGCTCTCGGCCTCGTGGCCTTCGGAAAGCTCCCCCGCTCGGCCGCTTCGCGGTGCGCCGCTTACCTGGTTAGCAGCCAAGGTTTGTCCGCATGGGGACTCACCCTTCACGCCGAACGGCGGCGAAGCTGCTGTTTCGCCCCCGACGCTTGCAAGTGCTAAGGCACCGCTAGCGGCGGTCGCACCGGGATCAAGGTCCTCGGCCGATAGTGGGGCACGAGATAGCGCGTCAGCTACCACGTTGGTGCTCCCCTTTCGATACTGCACCGAAAAGTCATAGTGCTGTATCAGGAGAGCCCAGCGCGCCAGCCTGCCGGCAGGCTCACGGAGCCGCATCAGCCAGCTGAGCGCACTGTGATCCGTTTGCACTACGAATTTCGTCCCATCAAGATAGACGTCAAACTTTCGCAGTGCAAACACGATGGCGAGGCACTCCTTTTCGGTCACGGAATAATTTTTCTCCGCAGAGACCAAGGAGCGGCTGGCAAAGGCCAACGGCTGCAACACGCCATCGTATTCCTGTAGGAGAACAGCTCCTAAACCCAGATCGCTCGCATCAGTCTGTACAACGAACGGTCTGGTCAGATCGGGGAGCTTGAGCTGCGCTGTCTCCGCTATGGCGTTAGACAGTCGGCAAAACGCCTCCTGCTGCTCAAGTCCCCATTGCCACTCGGCAGACTTACCCAAGAGTTTGCTCAAGGGCGCCTGCAGTCGGGCACAGGACGGAATGAAGGAACGGTAAAAGTTGACCATTCCTAGAAAGCGGCGAAGGCCACGTACGTCCTTGGGCACGGGAAATTCGAGAATAGCTCGAAGTTTCTCCCGATCCGGCTCTATGGAGCCTTCGCCCAGCGTAAACCCGAGCAAATGAACACGGGTCTGCGCTAATTGGACCTTAGCGGGGTTAAGTGTCATCCCGGCGGTCCGCACCCTCTCGAGCACATCGGCAACATGGGCCAAGTGCTCTTCGAAGGTTCGTGAATAAATCACGATGTCGTCGAGGTAGCACATGCAGTATGACCACTTTGCTTCCCCGAGGACGCGGTCCATGATTCTTTGAAACGTCGCAGGAGCATTGCAAAGACCAAAGGGCATACGAGTAAACTCGAACAACCCTCTGTGGGACGTGAACGCAGTTTTACACTGGTCACGGGTACCCATCCGGACCTGTAGGTAACCTTTAGAGGCGTCAAGCGTGGTAAAGTACCGTGCATCACCCAGGTTACCTACGATGGAGTTTATCGTGGGGAGCGGATAGGCATCCTTACGAGTCACTCCATTCAGACGGCGATAGTCGACGCACAGGCGATGACTGCCATCTTTCTTAGGCACCAGCACAATTGGAGACGCCCAGGAGCTAGACGAGCGGCGAATAATGCCAGCCGCAAGCATATCATCTAGCAACCCATCGATAATCTGCCTTTTGGCGAGACTGACGGGCCTGGGGTTACACTTCAAAGGAAGCGCGTCACCAGTTTCGATCACATGGCTCACAAAATCGGTGCAGCCAGGTTGATCGGTGAAGAGCTCGTCGTACTGACATAACAGTGTCGACAGACGAGCCTTCTGTGCTTCATCCAACTGAGTCGCGCAGGCGACCAAAGGATGTAGTGCCTCTTCGTGTCGTGCCGGTCGATCCAAGCAGGGGTTTCGAGCCGACGAGCGCAGAACGCCAGGGTACGACCCCGGAGTTGGCGCACGACACGGTTCGTGCCGCGCCTCTCGTTCCCAAAGGGGACTGTGAGAGGGCAAATGCGGTGAGCGGGGGCTTGGCCCCGAACTCTGCGCAGGGCACGTTTCCGACGCTTCTGCCGCAAAGGCGACGGTAAGCGCCGGCGGGCTGATGAACGGCTTGAGTTGGCAAAATGGGCCATCACGATAGCCGCCATTCGCAATGTCCACAACGATACCGGTTTTAAGGAGAAAGTCCCGACCGAGAATCACTGGAACATTGAGCCCTGGAAGATGAATAAGACGGCAGCGTCTCATTCGATCTCCCCATCGGACAGTCAACCTTGCAGCGCCTGCCGAATGGGCCACGCCTTTCGCAAGGGTGAATGTCGTTCGGCTGTCCCGCAAGCGCACCGAGTGCTTCCGCAAGTGGGACAACACCTGTTCGCCAAACAACGAGGCGCTAGCGCCCGTGTCCAGCAAAGCCGAAAATTCACGGCCGGCAATGGTGACCGGAATGAACGGCGCGTGCGTATCAGCAAGAAAAGTGCTTGCCCTGCACGCAGAGGGAAGAAGCAAAGGTTGGGTCGGTCGTGCATTCACGAACGACCCGGAAGCCCGTTTCCCTGCCTCGCAGGAGGCCTGGATCCGGTGCATTCCCTTGCTATGTGCCCTCTTTCACGGCAGCGGTAACAGCGCACTCCATCACGGTCTGTATTCCCAGACGGAGCAGCTTCGAGCTGTCGTGATCGGCTCGCTACGTTATCGTAGGATACGTTTCTGCGAGCCGCACCTCCAACATTACGTTGGGTCGAAAAGCGTCCCTGTATGGAGGTTTCAGGTGGAGCAGCGCAGGCTGCCCGCCTTTCATGCGTAAAGGGGTCAAGAGCGCGATCGCTCAACTCCCACGCACAGCCGGTTGCAGCCGCAAAGGCGGCGCCGAGAGGCTGTTGCCGTTGGGGAAGGGTCATGGCCCCTCTCCAAGCGCAGCGCGGCTCAAGGGCGTCGCTGGCTGGCGGCGGCGGGCGATAGGCGCGCGCGGCGAGAATGTCGCCTTGGATGCGCTTCGCCTCGGCGGCCAACGCTTCCAAATCACTGAAGCGGCCGCCGCGCAGGTAAGCCGAAAAAGTCGGATGTGCCTGCCGTATCACCCGTTCGACGCGTTCCTCGTTCGAGGCTCGGGGCTCAGCGATAGAAATAAGTTCATCCATCGCCCGTACATACTCCTGTAAAGACTCGTCAGGAGCTTGTGTACGGAGCTCGAGCTCTCGCCGCATCCTACTTTCGTAGTCAGCGGGTAGGAATTCGCGCAAAAAGACCGCACGAAATTCCTCGAGGTTTGCTGCACGGTAACCGGAAAGCCGATACCATCTCGCCGCCGTGTCAGTCAGTGCAGCTGGAACAACACGTTCGAGCACCACCTTGTCATCCAAACCCATCGCTCTCTGATAACGTGACAGAGAGTCGAGGTAATCTCGGGCGGTGAGCCGATCACCGTATCCGCTGTAGGTTGGCACAGGCAACATAACAGCGGGGTGACCGCTTTTCGGAACAGCCGAAAGCGTTTGCACAGCTCCCGAGAGTGCTTGGATCATCTGCACGGCGTTTTGCAGCAAAGTCTGCGTCGTCGCACCGGCTTCGTAGGAAACCGTTGGTGCGTTAGCGGCGCGGTCGAGCGAAGGCGAGCAGTCGCCCAGCTCGATCAGTGGGGCGGTTTCAAACAGACCACCGCCCTGCGCGCCATTCCCAGAGCAAAATAGGCTCCTTGTGGGATTTGCCTGTTGTCGAACCAAAGGCGCACTTGGTGCGGCTACCATCGACAATTCAGGCGCCTGCTCAGCGTGCGGTCGAAGTGTCGGTTGCACGGCTGATAGCGGGCAAAAGTCGGCGAGGGCCCCGTCAATTCCGCAGGGAACCGACTGCGAGCGCTGTGCCGACGAACTGCCATGCATGCCAAAGGGCGCATTAGCAGTCGGAGGCGCTTGTGCGTAACGTTCGGGTAGGGCAAGAGGCCCATTCCGAAGCGACGCGCCATCTCCAAAGGGAGCGGCTAGGCGCCTCGTGTCGTCACCGCAATAGGGGGTGCCGACACGGACGGGTGCAGAAGGGTTCCCGTTCATAGAGGCAATGGCCTCCGTGTGCAACGCGGCATCCGCTAAAAGGGACAGCGGACAAAAGTCCCGCGAAGCAGCCATGTTGCGACGAGCCCGAATCGCGCAGGCGAACTGACTCGCTAAGAGCAATCAAAAGCTAGAGCTTTTGATACCGCGTTGGGCGCCAGTGTGGTGTACACGTATCCCGAAGGAGTACGGCCACCAGCGTGGGTCCGGTCTCAGCGAGCCGCAGGGCACGCGTTAACCGTCGCCGTGGCGGGAAACACGATACTGCTCAAGTCGCAACACTTTATTGTGGCAACACCAAACGCAGTACAGCCCGTTGCAAATAGGCGCGGCGGGAAAGCAAGTAGGCTTATCCACGCCACGGGCACAAAGTACTACACAGGGGTGCCACGAGCACGTCTCCGCGGTAAAGCCGATCCACGGAGACACCGGAGCAAAGGCCCGGTTGCTCGAGCGAGGGCAAAGGCGCTCGCGTGGGCTTCGAAGGGAGACGGGTCGGCGTAGCGAGGCCACGCACTAGGACACCGTACCGCCCTTCGGCCGTGCGTACGCAGCGGGGCAAACAGCGGGTGAGCGTTCGCCTTGGGCGCGAGGCGCCGTCAGCGAAGTCCGACGAGCCCCCGACTGACGGGAGTCGACGGACGAAAAGATAGCGTGGCTCACCGTTTGCTGTCCCGGAGAGTATCTGACCGCTCCCGACGCAGCGCGCGAAAAACCTCTCTTGGGAGTCCCCGCGCGCGGCGCCACCGCCAACATCCGCTACCGGGTGAGGGAGTTAAACGTCACTCCGCTCTCCCACCACGGCAGACAGCGAAGGAGGGTAGACATGTCGGGACATGAGAACGGCAGAAAAGGCGGGAAAGCCCGCTGCCTTGTCCGGCAGAAAGGCGGGAAAGCCCGCGTAAAGGCAGCGGGCCAGCCTCAATTCCCACAAGTTCTCTCAGAAATATATGCGCACCGTCACAACAAACGTGGTTAGGTCAAATACGACGTGTCCTACTCGCTATTGTTGATCATGTTTGCATTGGTTCGGATATTCTCGGTTCAACGTTTGCTTATTACGTTCGTATGTGAGTTGTAAATAAAACTGTTTCACACAACTAGTATCAAAGATCAATACTTTCGCACTACGTTTGTCAGTTTCTTTATACAAAACATACAATAAAAATTTCATCTCGTTTGTGCCGATTGACTTTTGTCTTACTGAGAAATCAGTCAGCTTAACTTTCGCCTCTTCAGAAAACACGAACAAATAAAAAAAAAGAATAACAAAATTTTATGAACACATTGCCCAAGAGGCCAGCGGACCTGAAAACAGGCATGAGCGCATTGCGCATGCATGCGAAGTGGGAAAGATCATCTCAATTGTTCGTTCTTTCGCAATATTTCTAGAAGTCACCAGTTATGCCATGAAAGAAATTTTCTGTTCGTGATTTATTTCCTAGTAGGATGCCCGGCAACTGCCAGTTGTAACATCGGCGCTCCGCAGCTGAGAGCAAATACATTGATTTGCCGCCCACTGTCTCAAAGACGAGCTTCTTTTTGCATGGCAGCGCGCAGATGGAAGTTCGTCTAAGGAATACACCAGGGCACACAAAGGACTTAAACGTATATGAAAGGGGTGTAATGGGTTAAGCCAAGGGCGGCAATATGATCGAGCGAACATTAAGGTATGCCGTAACTTAAAATATGCTAAAGGGCCGTGGGCATCTGGCATGTTGACGTCATATTCTCCTCGCCAGACGCTCTCTCCCTCCCACTGCGCCAGCTGTGCACCGAGTTACTCAGCGTTTGCCTCGTGTACAGGATCCGTCAAAAGTTCCCATGCCGCACTGCCGTAGCAATTCACGGGATAGCATCCTGGGAACGTGTGACAGACCCTGTACACTACCGGACAGTGCTCACGCGTATGCTGCACTTGCTCCTGCGCTCGCCAGGCGTCGCAAAACTCGCTCTTCCTTCTTCAATTTTATCACGCGCGTGCCTCCTTACGTCACCAGTTGCTCTTATAGCTGTAACATGGTACAGTAAACTAGAAAGAAGGGTAGCCGGCTCACTGGCGTCGAATGCAGTCACGGGATCGGATGTCATGACTTGATGGCTGGTAGGTGTGATGCGATAGAAACACATGACGTCACGCGATGACGTCATCATTCTAAATCATCACGGCGTTGGTGGTGTGCCGACCCTGTAGGCAGTGCAAAAACCCTGTGAGGCTCAAAAAGAGAGAGAGAGAAAGAAGGAATGTGGGAAATGTATGGAGTTAACTAGAGTACGTTCAGTTTGCTACCCTAAACATAGGGGAGAGAATGAGGGACATAGCATGCAATGATTTCGACACCTGAAGCAGTATAGAACGACGTTAGGTCCAGAAAGGTTTCGGGTGGAAGTGTTACGAAGCAGAGACGCCAACACGGTCCCGAAGGTGCTACTGCTCCGAACTCCGCCGACAAGGTCTCCAGCTGTTTGGTAGCGTGTGTTACTCAGCTCGCAACTGCTTCTGCGCAGAGCTGATAGACGAGCGGACGAGATGACGGTGAGTTAAGGCAAGGTGTATGTACAGCATATAATTAGAGGCGTTACAAATTCGGCACTGGGGCTGACAGTTTAGGGACCCGAAGAGCCGAGATGTCTTCTCTCGCACGCTGTTACGAAGCGTACCGTCGACGAGGTTACGATGGGGGCCACGAAACTCGTTGCTGCCAAGGACACCGGGCGCGCCGACTGCGTGGAGACTCGAAGCATCGAGAGACTTCACTAACGCATAGGTCTACTGCCGGCGACGCGCCGCAGGGCTTTTTTTATAGGCACTGGGTGAATCCTTTGAGTGACCAACGTCCAACCAGAAGCGCCGCTGGCCGTGATGTCAGAATCCTCCAATGGGGCTCGCCGCTGGGCCGCATCATGCTCATCAAATCCGTAGCCGCTGCGCGTGGTTCCAGCCAAGGACGAGTGACGTTCCCACGCATTGCGTAAGACTCGCCAGACTGGAAGGCGCCCATTGCTTCAACGGGCTCATGGGCTGAAGGAGCTCGCTGTACGTTGCGGGACAGACCGGCGCTGCCGCTTCATGACGTCGTTGAGTCGATCGTGTCAGGCGGGCTCTATTGCTGGCCCTGACAAAGATTGCATTTGCAGTCGGTGTGGACACACAGGCGTGGACACGGAGTTCGGTGTGGACACGCAGGCGTAACAGAAGTTAAGGGGGCAAAATTTAATGCACTGACATAAAAGAAAATGAAGGTGGCGCACAGTGAATCACTAGTTTATCAACACATTCAGTGCCAGTGCCACAATTAGAACCCTAACTAATTCATTCGTTAGGATCGCTTTTACATTCTATTTGTTTACGCTTACCCTTTGTGTAGTAGCTAACCAGGTTATCTTCGGGTTAACAACCCTGGTTTTCATTTACATCCATTTGTTTTTTCTTAACACAGTTCTCAGTGCAATTCACGTGCATGGTGTCACATGCTTAGTTATAACTCACGCACGAACATTATTTTTTTGTTCACACACACACACACTCACCCAGTGCAACACGCCGTGTTAACGCATGCTGAGATGCGTATGTTGTGATAAGCGGCATGAAAACAGCAGCCAGCCGCTGTAAAAGTGAGGAGACAAAGCAGTCTGGAATCCAAAGAGAAGAACAATGGCGAAATTTATGCTAGTCATATAAAAGGCAAAACAAGAAAACTCGGAAAGCTCCCATGAAGTAGAAAACTATAGCAAATAGAAGCTATTTTCGAGTAAGTTCACAAGAAAATGAGCTTAAATAGATAGCGAGTGAAAAGCTTTTGGAGTCTCTTAACTAATTGCTTTTTCTTACTCGTCGCAGCAAGCATGAGCTGCTGCGAACGTAATCTGCATTGTACTGAATTTCAGTGGGCTGGCGGGAGCCATGCAAAGACGTCGGGACATGTTAATGCGCTCGCTAACAATAGCGGTGTAAGGGAGCTGCCGCAGCATGCGAACGAGGCGCGGCTAAAACTGAACTTCGTTATTGTGGCGCCTAATGAAGTGCCATCTTTGTTGTAACTCTGCAGCCGGTTTTAACTTTCGTGCGCCCAGCTCGTTTCAGTGATTCTCTAAGAAAGGCTAAAGCCCGCAAAATGAGTTTTCCCTCTTGTCTTGAATAAAGCCCAACTTTTGGAGAAAGTCGGCATCATCTTAATTAACCTTAATGAAGGCTGTAAGCCACGTTTTCCTGAGGCCCGAGGAGTGTGGTGCACTTGCTGGGGCGGGGGGGGGGATTCGTGCGCGTCATGTTACGCGAGAAATGCTGGGTCTTATAGTGAAGATCGAAGGACCGTGCTATTATATGTCGCAGATTGCATGAATGGCATCTAATCAATCAATCAATCAATCAATCAATCAATCAATCAATCAATCTGAAAGGCTCGCTGTTGATGAGCACGCATGTCTGAAGCAAAAATATATTCAGGTAACTTCGTCAAACTAACACAATAAGATACCTGAGGAAAGATGTACTGTATACTTTGTGAGTTTATGCGAAACAGCGTCATAAATACAACGATAAGAGAAAAAGTTGAAGAGAGGGGGGTGAAAACAGCTGAGAAATGAACGAAAGAAAATTTGGAGGTGACCTCCGTAATCCTGGTCATGGCTTCCAGGTAGTGGCACACGCATGTGGGCGTCTGCACTGTGCACCCTGGTGGGTGTGTTCTTTGGCTTAATCAAGGATTTTTTTTCAAACGTCGTTAGGCTTAAATTTGTGCTTCGTGTGCTGCCGAAGCGGATTTTGGAGGCAACGTATGTGGAACCGCGTTAACGATATCTACTCCCCCGGGTTGGTGGCAGAAATTTTTGCGAAAAAGGGTTAGCAGGGCAGCTCTTCGCAAATGGTCATTTCTTCGCTCTGTATGCTATCTTTCCGGTACTTATCTATGAAGCAGAAACATGGAGACTTACAAAGAGGGTTCAGCTTAAATTGAGGACGACGCCGTCAGCGATGGAAAGAAAAATGATAGGCGTAACCTTAAGAGACAAGAAGAGAGCTGAGTGGATCAGGCAACAAACTAGGGTTAATGATATCGTAGTTAAATCAAGAAAAGGAAATGGACATGGGTTGACCGTCTAGCGCTTAGGCAGGATAATCGCTAATAATTAAGGTTAACTGACTGGATTCTCAGAGATAGCAAGCGGGTTAGGTGGAGACGGAAAGTTAGGTAGGCAGATTAGATTAAAAAGTTTGCGGGTATAAAGTAGCAGCAGCGTGCACAGGACCGAGTTGACTGGCGGAACATGGGAGAGGCCTTTGTCCTGCAGTGAACGTAGTTAGGATGATGATGGTGATGATGATGATGATGATGAAGGTGATGATGAAGGTGGGAGGGGCGCGGGGGCTTGGTGTGCCACCTCCTGGCTACGCCACTGCCGCTACGCCAGGTACTGCGACAATCACAGATGTTCACAATCTTTGTACGGATTCATTATGTTAATGTTTCCCAATTATCCAGTTGGTTATTTTGTTTTTATCTTAAAAAACTATATGCCCTGATATCATATTCATTCGATATAATTGCCAATCAACGAGAACCATCGATTTCTATTTTTGAAAGACTTTCTTAGAACACTTATTGAAAAAAATTACCGCATCCTACAGTGAATATTGGAGGAGATTGCTCGGAGGTAATCGGGGTAACCCGCGAATCCACATCTTCTACCATAATGTATACACGTGAAAACGCTGTATATATATATATAATATAGCGCGCGTGCCGTTTCTCTAGTCCAGCCGTGCCACCTCTCGTTTATTTCTTATAATGTCCGCTTGTATGATCAATATATTGAGATTGAAATTGAAGTTTATTTTAGGCAAAAGGAAAAGGGGTACAATAAAAGGAAATGCACTAATTGCCTCTTTGCCTAGGGGACCGGCGAAAAGGCATGAAAGCTTGATGAAGCGCCTGGCCCCTGTAAACCCAAAATCCACCAAAATAATACGACGCTCAGCGTAAAATTAAACATAAATGTGTTGCTACATGCAAATCACATCTGTGCGAAGATTAAAAAAAATATATGATAGAAATTCGCTCAGGTAAGACATCCACAAATCATCTACGGGAACAACTAAAGAAAAACGGTTTATAGAATATACTCAAATGCTAATGTTATTTACATTAGGATACATAAAACACACAAAATGAAATTCAGTACAAAAGTACAAAAAGAATACGAAACAAAAAGAATGATGACGGTGATTATGTTTGCGTAGGCAGTAAGTAAGCCTGTATGTTCCTTTTAAAATTGCCGTATGAGCCAGTATCGTCTATTAGAGTAGCTAGAGTCGGGTGTTCGTTCAAAAAATGCAAAATTTGGTACAATAGTTTTTGTGTGCCGTTATTGGTACGTGGTGTTTCATATGTATATGCCCTATGCCGTAAATTGTGACCATGATCTCTCGGTAAATGGCTTTGATAAAACCCTGAATGATCAGATCGTACCTGTTTATAAATAAGCATAGTCATGACGTTGGTTATCGTTAGTATTTTATGTTCCTTGAAGAGAGGCGCAATGTGATGCCCGAAGGATACCCTATAGAGCTTTATTTTGTAAGATGTGAATTTTATGAGTGTTCGCTTTAGTCGTATTACCCCATACAATAAGACAGTAATGGAGATGTGAGTGAACAATTGAGTAATATAGTTGTTTTTTTTTTTAACCACGGAGGGAGAAGTTGGCGCAATTTGCACATGATACCCGTGGATCGGGAAGTCTTGGTACGAACATGGTTGGAGTGTAAAGACCAATCTAAGTGTTCTTGAAAAAAAATAGCAAGAAATTTATGCGCTTTGACACGTTCAATATTTTGTCCTACAAAAGATATTGTAGGCTCGCTTGCGGTATAGTCTTGTTGCGTGGTCGGAATAAAACATACTTAGTTTTTTGGGTGTTTAGTTCTAATCTATTACTCTCAAGCCATTTGGATAGATGTGTCAGCCGCAGGTTTGCTTGTTGTTCAAGGCGATTGAGGGAGTTGCCAGCGAAGAATATATTGGTATCATCAGCGTATGAAACTACATCGGGTGTTAGTGGTATATTAGGTAGATCATTGATGTGAATTAAGAAAAGCAAAGGCTCTAAGATTGATCCTTGTGGGACGCCACAAGTGATATAACCTATGTTAGATTTAGTGTCACCGAGACTACAGGTTTTCCCGCTCACTTTAATCCAAGAGCCAGCTTAAATAATCTGCACGCCATTAAAATAATGTGAGTGCCAAACAATTTAATCAATGTGCCAAGCATTCAATTCAAGCGCCAACGTATTTAATCCAAGCGCCAACTCAATGAGGCCGCGTGCCAGTGAGTTTAATCCAAGTGCCACCGTGTTTAATCCAATCGCCAATGACTTTAATTCAGGTGCCAGTCAGTTTAATCCATGCACAAAAAGCTGAATACAGGGCGTAAAAACATCAGTGCAAATGAAATGCAGTTCCTACCGTATAAAAGACAATAGTCGAAAGGTAGAATAAATCATTATTATTGGTGTTCACCGATGGTATTCGTGAAAAAAAATTACTGCCATGGTTCGCTTGAGCCGTGTTCGGAGTGCTTATACTTTGCTATGTGCAAGTTTGTATAATGAGGGCTTGCCACAAGTGGAATAATTTTAATGAAAGTGAAAAAAAAACTCAGGAACATATTACCGAATATTTTACAGCCCAATGAACTTCAGTGTCCGTCACTAAAGCTCATAATTGGCTTCGGCACACACTAAAGCATTACATGACCGGGACAGGTCATATAATGCGAAGGACAAGCTTTGTTTATAGGAGTGCCGGAATACATATCAAGGTATCGAAAACCTGGCCGTGGGCAGTGATTGGTCAAAGGCAGCTACATAATCAAGAAATTAGGAGGCCGTCGTGGGGCAGAGTGAATAAGAGATCATTCCAATATGTCTTTGTCCTGAAGTGCACATAAAACGCAAACTGATCATCTTGATGTGGCAATGAACGTTATATCTTACATTATTGTTTGCTCTTATCTTGTTATTCAAACAAAATCAATGTCTCCAATAATACGAACGGTACTGATTGTTCCTTAAGCTTGGTAGTATTGTGACGTACTGGACCAACATGATGAAACGAACACTAAGGAAACAAAATGATAATAACGCGCATTTGTCCTTGGGCCTAGTTTTTTTTTCTGTACGTGTTTTTTTACGTGGCATTATGCCTCTCATCGCACATTGGAAGATTGCGCAAACCTTGACGAAGACCGATCCACCGGTCGATACCATTGGTAATAAAATTAAGACAACCGCCAAGTTGTGTTTATTCTCTTCCCAAGCACGTTTGGCCCATTGGAAAAACTTCTTCAGTGTATATATATATATATATATATATATATATATATATAGGGAAAGCAAGAGTGCTTACTACTAATTATAATTATCCAAGAAATGCAACATAGCCACAGGTGAGTGTATCTATTAAAACAAAACTGTCTTATAAGACTCGGATACGAACGTTAGCAAGTCATCTTCACGCGAAGCGGCAGCCACGAAAGTTAAATTGTGCTGATCGAAGGCCGTGCTGTCAACGTGCTGTGTTTTTGCATGGAGTGGTGAGCCGCATCCAGCAGCAAAGAACGCCTGCAGGCTGTGCTTGATATTGTCACGTTTGCGATCTGTAGGCTTCTGCGTCACTAGCTTCGTCGAGTAGCAGTGGGCATCCAGCAACCAATCGACTGTGCTTGCACTGATTTTTACTCCTGGCATTTCTTCCTCCAGGGCCTCCTTTATTTGCTTTAATGTAAATGTGCAGTTTTTGTCGACAATTCGTCTCAAAGTACTCACGACGTCATGTCCAAACTTCTTTTTTGAACCGCCACCATGCTTTGATGTTTCTCTGTCGGTAGCAGTAGTCGATCTTGCTGTTCTAATGTTGATGCCTAGAGAGTCGGCCAGATGGTATAGGTCACCGCCACGCCTGTAGACGTCCACAATCCTATAGTCCTGTCGACCAGCAATACTCGGCTGTTTTTTTTTCTTTTTGACGAGGTTTGTCGGTGTTTCAAAGTGTGGTCTTCGTTTGCGTCCAGCCATGACTTCAAGCAAAGCTCTCTTCTCGTCTGCATATGTGCTTGTAAAAACGCACGTGTTTCAAGGAAACGAGCTTCAGCAACACTAAGTGTCGTCTGTTACATGAAACCGGAGCATCTCCTTTGATGCTTTTATAACAACTTAATTCCACATAAAGCCGATCAAATGCAAGTTTAGTATTTTTAAGTGGTTATTTCTGATTTTAAGAACGAATGAATGTCATCTGTCAGTCACTGTTCTCACTGGGCTGAGCACACCACTGCGAAAGCCTCAGCCAATAAGCAGCAAAATGCCGCCTGCTGAGCATACGAGGCGAATCTATGCATGTGCGATGGTGTACATGGTTAGCCGGAATAATGCAGTGGCGATGAAATATAGACTAACATAGACCCTATGAGCAAATACATTTAGTACCCATAAATGCAATTACTACTCACTGTTTTTTTTATTTTGAAGCTATGACACCAAAACGTTAGGGAAAAGTAGCACTGCGCACTTCATTTCATAAGCGCTAGCATGTATAGGGGAGAGAAAAGTTCTTCCTGTCACGTCATGTTTACGTTCTTTTGTCATTTATACTATATAAAGTGGCAAACTATGTGTTTCTAGTGCGTGGATTAAACTGACTGGCACCTGAATTAAAGTCATTGGCAATTGGATTAAACACGGTGGCACTTGGATTAAACTCAATGGCACGCGGCCTGAGTGAGTTGGCGCTTGGATTAAATATGTTGGCGCTTGGATTAAAGTTTGGCACAAGGATTAAATAGCTCGGCACTCAGATTATTTCAATGGCGTGCAGATTATTTAGGCTGGCACTTGGATTAAAGTGAGCGGGAAAAGCTGTAGTGTACTGCTGTCGGTTACTTAGATAGCTTTATATAAGATCTAGAGCCTTTCCTTTAATTCGGTATGGAGGTAGTTTTAGTAATGAAATATCGTGTTTAACCGAATCAAGCGCTTTCCTGTATATATGACGAAAAGATGCGAGACGGCGGTACTTAGAGTGTTCACTGGATGGGTGGATGCACGGACGAACAGACGCACGAACGGACACACAGACAGACGCACGGACGGACGGCAGCGCGGACGGACTGACGGAGTCTTCGTCTCACTCATTATCATAAATGCGCTCCGTGGATATGCTCAAGGCGTGGTTTCGTACTTCTGACCTTGCGAGATAAGGCCGGTGTAGCGCTTTGGATGACCCTCCCTCTCACCAGTTTTAGGGGCAATGCTTCTTAAAGCGGCACACGTTCGTCCCTCGCCGTAGTCGTAGTGCGTAACTAGTCTTACGCTTTGACCTGCAAGGTAGTGCCGGTGGGAGATTTCTCCTGTGCTTTGTTGAACAACAAAAAATTCGCAGCGCGCGCGTTAACTAAAAGCCGAATTCTCCTGTCTCTCATTCCCAATTAGCAGCCATTGGCTTGTACATTGAGCACTATCGGACAAGAAATGGTTGCTAGGTTACACTCGCTGGGCGTAACCTCCTTGCGTTTAGAAAGGTTTAGCGAGCGTTGGGCCGCAGTGCCATGAATACAGTGAACTAGTATATACCGTGAATTCGAGGTGGTTAAAGTTGTGAAGTAGACACGAAGCGCAAGCTGTAAGAAAGTGTGCGTGTGCCACCTCTCGTTTGGTCCTTGGAATGTCCGCCGGATGGCGGTGCTTCTATATGCGGAATATATGATGAAAAGATGCGAGATGGTGGTACTTGGAGTGTTGACTAGATGGACGAACGGACGCACAAACAGATGCATGGACGGACGTACGGATGGCCGCACGGACGGATGGACACATGAACGGCGCAGGGGTGGATGCATGAATGAACGCAGGGACGGACGCACGGATGGACGTGCGGACGCATGATCAGACGCACGCACGGATGGTCACACAGACGGATGCATATATGATGAAAAGATGCGAGATGGTGATACTTGGAGTGTTGACTAGATGAACGAACGGACACACAGACAGATGCATGGACGGACGCACGGATGGCCGCTCGGACGGATGGACACATGAACGGCGCAGGGGCGGATGCATGAACGAACGCAGGGACGGGCGCACGGATGGACGTGCGGACGCATGATCAGACGCACGCACGGACGGGCGGATGGACGCACGGATGGTCACACAGACGGACGCATATATGATGAAAAGATGCGAGATGGTGATACTTGGAGTGTTGACTAGATGAACGAACGGACACACAGACAGATGCATGGACGGACGCACGGATGGCCGCTCGGACGGATGGACGCATGGACGGATGCTGGGGTGGATGCATGGACGAACGCAGGGACGGATGCATGGATGGACGTGCGGAAGCACGAACAGACGCTCGCACGGACGGGCGATGGACACATGGACGGTCACACAGACGGACGCATGGATGAACGGAAGTAAGAACGAATGGACGGACGGATGCTTCGCCCCACTCTCCACCATTCACCCCGTGGATATGCTGTCATTTTTTTAAACTTCACGCGGGTACATTATTTGTCAGGACACTTAAAGCGGACCGTGGTTTTTACTCACTTTGGGGGACAAATTGCCTTATCCGTGAAAAACTGGAAACTATAGACCATGTTTTCTTATACAATGTTGGGAAGGTGTATTTTTTGGTATGTATTTAAAAGGAAGGTAAAGAAGAAATTACCTTTCAATTCTCATGGTATGAGATTTCTGCCAATAATTGATGAAGAGGGAATACCTTTTGGTTTTATTACGCTATGTGGCCTTCACTGTTTACGGCAGGCCCGCATGGCGGAATTTTATTGAGATCAGGATGCACGGCCTGCACGAATGTATTTCAGTGAATGCATGGCTTAGTTGGTTGAACTGCACAAAACTCGGGAGATTGTGCCTGAGTGGTTGTCGAGGGTAGAACCTTTGGTAGCACTTAAGGCATTTTAGTTTGTGTCCATCTCGTAGAACTGTCATCGCCTGTTTCTGTTATGCTTGTGGTTTGATGTACGCAACTACGAACATGCAATGAAGCAAAAAAAAAAGTTTCCTCGCCTCTATAGTCCATGGAACTGTGGCCCAACCCTCGGTAAACCTTGCTAAAACCAAGCACGTTACGTCCAGCGAGTCTAACTTGGCAACCTCTTCTAGTCAGACAGTACTCAAAGTGCGTCGTTCTCTTACTAGTTTTCTTTAAGAATCAAATTCAAGGCAAATTTTATTGGAGAATAAGGTGCCGATACTCGTCTCTCTAGGTTATTTCATCAGAAACAACTATCTTTTTTTATTTATGATTAACGTGCGTGGGTTTCCTCCTCAATTTAAAACAGTGCGCGCATGCCGTTTCTCTTGTACGGCCGTGGAAGTGGCTACATACTACTACTACTACTACTACTACTACTACTACTACTACTACTACTACTACTACTACTACTACTACTACTACTACTACTACTACATAATGGCCTCGAGGACATACCATGGTGCCACCTACGTGATGACATCACTCATAGGATGCCGGGTTCGTGTTGTCTGCTAGGACACCGCATTTCCTGCGCATTTGCTGTGGACACCGTGCACGCTTCTTTTGTTTTGAAGCTCAGTGCTTTATGAAGCGCTAGAACCTGACAATATAAGCAAGAAAAATGCGAATCGGTGGCCCCGGTGGCACTCTTGTGTCTAATTTGCATCGTAAAATTGCGACTAAGAACAGGTGCAGGCATGAGGGGCGATGCAAGCGGTGTCGCAAAAACAAAGCTACCTTATTCCAAAACTACGCATCCTATCTGTGACGTCAAAACGATCGCAGCACTGGCCCCTCTAGTGGAGACCCTCGTGGCCAATATCGCGGACGCACGACCCATGGCTTAATTAAGGAGTTTCGCTGCTAAAGCGCCCATACCTCCCCGAAGGGAATCGTGAGGAAATGCGAAGGCATTGCGTAGCGTCCTTAACGGCGTTTCCCACGTGAGAACTCATCGTTAGAAAATAATGTTTTCTTTTTCATTCTTACACCGTGCAGGCAATTAATAGCGCCGTTCGCAGCTCGTGACGTTTTGTTGCCGCGAGAAACGCGGTATGCGTTCCCAGCTCTAGTAGGTAGCGTGCATGGTTAAAGAATTGGCAGATCCCACGTACCGTGGAAATCGATGATATGCGAAGCACGAATGAGGAAAGCTAATATATCAATTTAAAATTAGCACAACGTTACGAGGTGGACGTAAATTGTGCCGTACATGACTTCCATGCCATTGCTATCATGTTTGAACATGTCATTTACCTTCGTCGTCTGTTCAGGTCACGAAATACCGTATTATGCATATGTGGAGCCCAGCGAAAGGCCGTGAGCACGCTATGAGCGCAGCATGTAGTGATGTTTTACATAACACGCATATCATGATTCTCAAGTTTGGAGGTGTCATTTACCTTCGTCGTCTATTCACGTCAGCTGATACCAAGTTTGGTATAATTGAAGCTAGCGAAACGACCGCGAGTGCACCATGAGCGTGGCGTGTAGTCATGACTAGTCATAAAATCATTACATTACATGCATGTCATGATTTACACGTTAGGATTTGTCACTTATGTTCGCCATGCAGTCATGTCATACCATATCAGTCTTGCACTATGTCATGTGACTTAAACCACAGCAAGGGCAGGAATACCATGACATGTAGATTATGACATACATATCAGTATTTTCGTGTTATGACTTGTCACTTATGCTCGTCATGCAGTCATGTGATGCCATACCCATTTTGGTATCGATACATTATCGAAATGTCCAGGAGAGCTATAAGTCGTAGGTGGCTAGCTAGCTAGCTATATAGATAGATAGATAGATAGATAGATAGATAGATAGATAGATAGATAGATAGATAGACGGACGGACGGACGGACGGATGGACGGACAGATAGATAGATAGATAGATATATAGATAGATAGACGGACAGACAGATAGATAGATAGATAGATAGATAGATAGATAGATAGATAGATGGACAGACAGATAGATAGACGGAGATAGACGGGCAGATAGATAGACAGACGGACAGATAGACAGACAGACGGACAGATAGATAGACAGACGGACAGATAGATAGAGAGACGGACAGATAGATACGCTCAAAGTCGCCGAAGTTCATGAAGAAATTCTTCGCATTTAAGAATACTATGGAGACAACGAAAATTGGCAGATCCAAGTACAGAGGGAATCGATGATATGCGAATCATGAATGAGGAAGGTTGATATGAAACTTTAAAATCAGGACAACGTTGCGAGGCTGACGTAAATTATTCCGTACATGACTTCTATGTGATGATTATGAAATTTGGATGTATCATTTACCTTCGCGTCTTTTCACGTCCTGTGATATCAAGTTTGGTATATGTGAAGCTAGGAAAGGGCCGCGAACAGGCTATGTACGTAGCATGTAGTCATGTCTTACACGACATGCATGTCATGATTATCATGTTTGGACGCGTCATTCACCTTCGTCGTCCGTTGGCGTCAAGTAATACAAGATTTGGCATATGTGAAGCTAGAAAAACGGCCGCAAGCGCATCATGAGCGCGGCGTGTAGTCATGTTCTTACATGGCACGCATGCCCCGCTGCTCTGGTCTAGTGGCTAAGATACTCGGCTGCTAACCCGCAGGTTACAGGATCGAATCCCGGCTGCGACGGCTGCACTTTTTATGAAGGCGAAAATTCTGCAGGCCCGTGTGCTCAGATTTGGGTGCACGTAGAGTACCCCAGCTGGTGGAAATTTCTAGAGCCCTCCACTACGGCACCTCTCATAATCATATGATTGTTTTAGGACGTTAGACCCCACATGTGAATTACATGACACGCATTTCATGATTATCATGTTTGCACGAGTCATATACCTTCGTAGTCCAGTGACGTCACGCAACACCAATTTTGGTATGCGTGAAGCTAGCGAAACGACCGCGAAAGCTCCGTGAGCGCGGCGTGTAGCCATGAGTTACATGACATGATTGTCATGATTTCCACGTTACGGTCTGTCATATATGTTGATCATGCAGTCATGTCATATCATACCTGTATTGCATTATGTCATGTAAACGAAACCACCGCAATAGGAGCAGCACTAAGAAATGTATATCATGACATTCATGACATACATCTCATGATTTTCATGTTATGACTAGTCACTTAGGCTCGTCATAGACTCATTTACGTCACACCAATTTCGGTATCTATACCGTTAATGAAACGGTCAGGAGAGCTCGAAGTTGTAGGCGGGCTATATATATATATATATATATATATATATATATATATATATATATATATATATATATATATATATATATATATATATACGCTCAATGTCGCCGAAGTTCTCTAAAAATGCTTCGCATTTAAAACAAACAGCGTGCACACATTTTCAAATATTCTTGAGAGGTGCCCAGCCAGCGAACGGTTGATAGTGAGGGGCGAGCCGATGGGAAAGTGGGGCGCAGAGAGGAGAGAGAGCGAACGTCGAGAGAAGGAGTGGTGAAGTACCGTACGTAATTTCTCCTACACTCTCTCGCATGATATGTTCCGCTTGCTAGGGAAGAGGATAAGCTCTTGCGCCTGCAGCTGTTGCTATGGAAGAGAGAGTGAGAGTGGCACCGCGGACAACGCCGGATGCCTGAGAAAGCCCGACTAAAAAATTCATTCGCATTTAAAAAGTTGTTAACGATTTAGAGTACTTGGTACTCTACTATGTGAGAGCAAAGATCCGTCCCGTGGATCATTGCTGTTGGTCGCTGTAAAGCACTAGACCTCTTGACTACTCACAGGAAATGCCACTCGATCGAGATTTCAGAGTGAACCACTACGCGTTTGAACCACATGATTTCTTAGGGTAGCTGCAAGCCTTTATGTGTTGTCAGGGGCTTTACATTGATGAGACGTAGGAATGTAGCCACAGAAGCAAGTTTTTATCGCAGGATGTACGCGCTCTTATCCCAGCGTGATCCTAATCCCTCATATTCTTTTCATTAGAGCGGAGAATGTCGTGCTTAGAGAACCTTCGCACTGGGGTGTCCATACATCGCCTGTCATCTCGACGCGGAACTGGTCACTTCTATACCTCTGGGTGTTACGTGTCCGTACTGTTCTATTCCAGTGATGTAAGCAGATTCATATCATGTCAAGTGTCACAATGGTTTTCGCTATAGCTTCCCGAGCAGCACAGGCCACTCGATACATGCTCACAGGTTCTACGAGGCACTGATTCAATGCATATGCAAGTGTTACAGCACACATACAATACAGATATAGACAAAGTATTATGCATCAAAGGACGCCTCATCGCAAAAAAATAATAAAGAGGGGATAAGCAAGCAAAGAAACCGTGAAAGTAGTAGTGAACATCTACCTTGTGCATGTATGCTATTTTCTCTCCATATATTTCCCTCTACTTCTTAAGCAATTCGAACAATGTGGAGATGTCATCGCAACATTCTTTGAAAGAGGAAATAAGGATAGCCAAAATCAACACATTCTTGAACTATTCTATTCTAAGGTACGAGCTACAGTAATCACCAAAACAACATGACTGGCATGCGAGCGTCAACTGTGTCGGCGCCCCGCGCGAGTACAGATTATCCTTTCAAGTTCACTCTAATCTAGTTGTGCCCTGGGGGAGCCAGATAATGGCCGGGTATAGGTACTTAGTTTTTACCTGGCTGCGTTGCTGGTCCCTCATCTGCTGGCGCATGAGCACTTGTTATCTGAAGACACCTGAAGACCTCTCGAGGACAAGTTCTTTACATGTTTACCACCGAGACTTTATGGGTGCGGTTAACGCATGCTTTCGCTGAGTCGTTCATATATATATATATATATATATATATATATATATATATATATATATATATATATATATATATCAAGGCACAGGATACATGGATCGTAAAGGAGGACTACTCACCAGGCTTCGTAGCAGCTCCCGCTGTCTACGGATCGTAATAATAACCCCCAGGACAGAGACTTCGCGAAGGCGCCTGCTCGATTACTAGGATAAAAATGAAAACGGCCCTGAGAGAAAGAAAATAAGGCTCGTACACGTCGGTTCGCGATGTACGCCGCTCGTAAACTCTTTTATTGGGTGAAGGGTGGAGCGTTTCTTTTTTATAACGTACAGTAGGCTGCTGTGTTACGGTGCGAAGCGTGGGGCGCACTTAACCTTGGAACTAATTTCCGGCCGTGAAAGCAAGCGTGGATATTTGGGACGCTTTTAGGCGGGCTTTCTCGAAAGGCGGAACGTGATAAACGAGCCGCGTTAACGCGATTATGGGCCAGCTCGTCTCCACGCGTCTTAAGCCGAAAAAGCTTGGATGTCTCATCAAACTCGAGAAGTTGCCGTCGGCGTCAAGGAGAATGGATTTCTCAAACAAGGCAAGAACAGCGAACGACGCGCCTCGTGGGTCCACGCGTCATACAGGATGCCTAGCGTCCACTAAATACCAACAGAGCAATGGAAATGACGGAGAGGAATTAGGCAGCAAAAGGCGTCATTTAAAGGAGTTATGATGTAATTTAGAAAGTAATTAGGAATTACTTGAAAGAAACCGATCGGGACGTCGATATAGCGCTGACGACATGCTCCCGCCGTCGACTCGTCTTAGTGCGTGATAATTTTTTTTCAATAATACAGGTGCTATTAAATAATGGGACAATCAAGAAGTGTTAAAGCTGTGTTGATCCGTTACTGTATGCAAAAACACAGCAGTCGTGATGCACGCTGTTGTGAGGGGAGTCCGGATTCAATACGACCTCATCCGCTTCTTTAAAGGAGCAGTGACATCAACTTGACGCATGTCGCGTTTTTGGCGTCAACGATGTGTAGTCATCGATGTCCTAGTACGAATTCAGTACTAACAATGCAACAGAAGGACGAATTAGTATGTCCAATGTCGATTAGTATGACCAGTATCGAAACCAATGCAAAACGGGTGCACCGCCCGCCGTGCGTTCGTTTCAACGCTGCCAAGCGGTCCCCTCCCGTGTTCCCGCGCCATTGGATCGCGTGGCCACATGGAATGGTGACGTGATTTTCGGTTGACATTTCGTCTGCTCGGCGTGTCTTCGCTTCCGCCATTGTCGTCACCACCGTCATCAGCGTCAGCAAGCGACAATGAAAACACTAAGAAATATTAAGCCGCGGCGATTCGTGGTGCGTTGAATCATTTTCGGTTCGATCCTTTTTCTGCAGCTGAGCAGTGACTCTGAAATCAACGCCCGACCGAGCAGCGATGAGGATGGTGAAGACGCAAGCTTGGGCCACTTGGGCCACGCTGTCTGGCAAGACGCTGCGTGCGTGTTACTTGATGGCGATGACTGCAGCTTGAATTAATCATACTATAGTGATCACAGCTTCACCACAAATCACCCGAAGTGGCTTAACAAAAACGCCGAATTCACAGGAATGGCCAGCACGAAGCAAGCGAAACAAAGCGAATCCGTTGCTAGGCAGCCAGGCGTCACCGCCAGACGGTACCACATGTAGACACCACTATGACAACACTGAAGCTGTCGACGTAAACTATCATTATCATTAATTGGTATGTGCGACAAAGATTGCCTTAATTTTACTACTCAACACTGGTGGACTATAAAAATGAAGGCAGCAGCGCAGTTCGCCCATAAATGGCCACGAAGTGACGTCAGTCAGATGAAGATGCTTTGTATACGTACTTACACATGATGTGGGAATACTAAGAAACGGGAAAGGCAATGGCGGCTACGAGAAGATCCCGAAGTGACTGAAGGCCTACGCCAATGACGACGGGCCCTTGTCGTGTCCGTGACTGTCTGTGATTCAACTGTGCGCCAAATATCAACGTATACGCACAACCCAGATAAAGCCTAAAAACGACCTATAAGCCACCATATCAGTCATTGGAATGGTGCAGATTCCTTGTTTCAAGCCTTGCGCGACTGAGTGCAAGCATCGTAATTTGTTTTTCTCGGCGCTATTTGTGCCAAAGTCCCGTAATTTTTTCCTGAATATTTTTATGCGCTCTTGTCGACGGCGTTATGCCATTGTTTAGAAATTGAGTGTGCTGCAGTGATGGGCCACACCCTTGAAGAGCCCCGCACACGCTCTGATCTGCCTAGCTATATGTGGTGGAAACGTCGAAGAATTTGCAGAATAATGCAGTCATATTGTGATATCGTGTGCGGGCCCCACACCGTGCGGTGCGCGTTGGGATCTCGTGCCACTAAACACCACGTCTAATGTTTTTTGAAGTATCTTGCACTAAGTCTACGATCGTGTATCATCGTTTGCATCGGGGGTTTCGAAGAGATAATATAGAGACAGACGATATTTATCTTGTAAGTATATTTACATTTCACGATACGAAAAGTGCAACTCTTATACAGTTAGAACACGTTTGGCAAGCGAGAAAAAGCGTACGAAAAAATACAGATGGTGACACCCCTTTAAAGTTCCCGAATCGACACACTGTGACGTTACAGAACTTGAAGACGTCTATACTAGCCAAAAAAAAAAAAACACACTCTAAAATCCGGTATGTGACGCTTTATTTACACAAAGAGGAGAGGGCGTGAAATTCAAAAACGAAACTTCGATTTTCGCATTCATCTTCTATCAACAAACGTATATCAGTGATTGTAAGGATAACAGAGTACTAAAAGAACACTTCTTCAATTTAAATTGATTTGTTGTGTGAATTCAGTGTCACATCAATCTAGAAACTGACAAAGGAAGCTGGGAGAGAAGAATGAACGAAAAAAAAGGTTGTTTATCAAAGTGAACAGTTTGTAAGCTGAATTGGCAAACATAAACAATTTCTCTCCATGATAAGGCAACAACCATAATAATTGTGGAGGCTTAATCTCTCAAAACCACCATATTATTTAAAGAGACGCCTCAGTAGAGGTCTCTGAAAAATTTAATCACCCGGGTTTTTTTTAACGTGCACCTAACTCAAGCACACGGACTTCAAGCATTTTGGCCTCTGTCGAAAATGCGGCCGCTAAGCCGGCGTTCAAACACCTGACATGCCGGTCGATAACGCTTCACTCGTATAGGGCATTTCCTGTCTGAACCGCTTTGCACGCCTTGCTAATGATCGCCGAAAGTCTTTCGCATTTATATTTGTATTTCTTTATTCGGCGAACTACAGAGAAGCGTGCCTCTGTACGTTGTTTCTGCACGCTGTGACATTAAGTTAGGCCTATACATCGAGCGCACATAAATTTATGCGCACTTAAATTGATGCGAATATTGATGAAAAAAAAAGAAGGTAAAAAGAAACACCGATTGTGGATTCACACGCATCTCCGCTTAGCCCCGCATTCGTCGCCCTCACGCCTCCTCGCTTTCGTGTCTGGCGATAAGTCTTGGCGCAAGTTTTTACGCTCTAGATGAGAAAGGCACGATACAAACAACAACAACAACAACAACAACAACAACAACAACAACAACAACAACAACAACAACAACAACAACAACAACAACAACAACAGCAACACGTAGAAACATAGTGTCAGGGGCATAAATAAAAGTTCGCGAACAGTGACGGGGCGTCGATTGTAGCGCCCGTTTTCGAAAGCCCCTGCGGCAGAAGCGAGTGGGCGGCGAAGACGCGCTTAGCAATGCGAAGGCTGCGTGGCTGCTGTGTGTCTCCATTCGCGTGCACTTGAACGGAAGCGAAGACGGTACAGCAAAAGCCATCGAGGGGCAAACTTGCCGGGGCCTTTGAATGGCGCGAGTATCCGTTGGCGCTTCCGGTACCCAGACTCGGCTGTTTCTCCTCTTTCACTTGTTTTCCTTTCTTCCGCAGAGCAGGGTTCGGGATTCGTCCGTATTGAACCACGACCGATAGAATGAGAGAGAGAGAGGCGTGGGGGAAGAGAATGCCTTCCCTTAAGCGAAGCGTTTTTGTCTTTCGCGAGATCCCAGCGCTGTGTAGACGGGAGCTTTCTAAACAATGAGAAATTCCACACGCCCGAGTTGAACGCGGGGTCGTTCTCTTTCTTCGGTTCGCTTTTCCTCCGTTCGTTCTGGCGTGCCAGGCCTGAAGCCCGTGAAGTTAGCCCGGGATCTAGAGAATAAAAGAATTTGAACGCAAAGATGGACGGCTGTCGGCTACGACGTAGCTGTAAAAGAAGAGCTGTGGAGGCGACGTGCGTGACTGACTCTTCCCGGCGCAGTATGACGAGAGCTGCGCTAAGTTGCGTGGGGTTGCAATGTATGTATGTATGTATGTATGTATGTATGTATGTATGTATGTATGTATGTATGTATGTATGTATGTATGTATGTATGTATGTATGTATGTATGTATGTATGTATGTATGTATGTATGTATGTATGTATGTATGTATGTATGTATGTATGTATGTATGTATGTATGTATGT
Source organism: Rhipicephalus microplus (assembly GCF_043290135.1). Lineage (NCBI taxonomy): Eukaryota > Metazoa > Arthropoda > Arachnida > Ixodida > Ixodidae > Rhipicephalus > Rhipicephalus microplus. The sequence goes on along the minus strand of NW_027464616.1, from coordinate 3,459,518 downwards.
ATGTATGTATGTATGTATGTATGTATGTATGTATGTATGTATGTATGTATGTATGTATGTATGTATGTATGTATGTATGTATGTATGTATGTATGTGTGCTGGTGTGCGTGTATATAAAAGTTCGCGCGCTCGTTTTCTGTTTTCTTGCTGTTGTCATCATGTACACAATGATGATGAAAGAAACGTATTATTATTATTATTATTATTATTATTATTATTATTATTATTATTATTATTAACGCGAGCGACGCTACCTAGAACTGTGGAAGAAAGCGGGCACAGAAGGCGGCGAGCACAACGGGGATTCATTCCGCCATAATTTTCGGAGGAAAAGCACACACAATTTTTCACCGCTGTGTGCCGCGAGCGTCAGCTTGACTTCTTTTTGCGACCGCCTCACATCCCTCTCGTTTGTATTCCCGAAATTCAGTTCCATCGTGGCTATTTTTCATCTCCCATACTCGTTGTTTGCTCTCAGCCCGTCACTATCATTCATACTGTTTTACAATTGCGGTCGCGGACGAAGAAAATGCAGTGGGTAGAAAAAAAAAGTAAGCGACAGAATAGTAACGTAAATGTAAAATGAAGACCTCGCGATGCGTCCCTCGGTCCTCTCGATATATGTCTCTCTGCAATGTTTCGACGATTGCATGGCTTTCGCTGGCGCTGCGGTCGAGAAAGCATCGACGTTGGAGTCCAGTGAGTCAAGAAGAGAGAGAGAGTGATAGAAACACGAATTGGTGGCGTTAACTCAGTAAAACATTAAGCTCCGAAAAAAAAAAAACGTTGTGACCGGCAGCCTAATTGCTGATATAATGGCCGTCAAAACTTAGACGTGCGCGAAATGTGGAGTAGTCAGCTGCGTTATAAAAATTACGGATGTGACCTCAAGAAATCTGCTGCCTGGTAGCGCAAATTTACGAGCATTTGTAGAGAAATAGGGGCAGACAGGTACACGGTGCTCTATTATGCTGTAAGTGCATGATGCTTCCCATTACCTGGGCTGACTTTGGCCCTAACTTGCGAATAAACTTGGACCGTTACAAAAACCCGCAAGGTCCTAACTCCGGAACTCTTCCGCCGCGGTGGGCCGCTGCCTCGCTGTCTTGCGCAACCCCAGCGTCGGCGACCAACCTTGGACCGCAGCAGGCTCTGAGGCAGCGGTTAGGCAAGGCCTCGACGTTCCGTGCGGGAGAGCTAAGGCCCGGTGAGTGAAAACTCTGCGGGTCTGCTAATGAAGTCCTTGCCCACCAAAAAATAACGAAATTTTAATGCCAAATGCTACAATACCTGTTGCATACCCACCTAATTAACCCATTTACGTGGGTCGTATGAGGAAATATCAGACAATATACGAGGTGGCGCCGAAACACTGACGCTGACTGCGGAAGTTCTGTGAAAGGAGCTCGTTAACGCTATCGTGTTAAAAATATGAACTGGCTACTTACAGGAACGGCAGTCCTTCGTACGTGCTGTCTTCTCACCGCTTCTTAGGCATTGACGTGGTAAGCTGCACAATGGTCGCTTCGTCCAATGCAGCGGCTGAGTTCACTGATGCGGGCGCTTCGTTTAGTTAAGCAAAGCGAGTTGAAGGAGGACATACGTGCTAGCTTTACTTCGTACAGCATTTCAATTTGCTGCTATCGCATTTGTTGCTTCACCCTTGCGGCGAAGCAGACACTTTTTTTACGCTCTTGACAACAGGGGTCACTCAATGTGGGCAAGTGCGACACCAATAAACTTAAGCATCAATCTAGTTCCTGTAAAAGAATAGAGACCGGGCCAACAGGCTCAAATGATCCACCTGGTCGCTTTGAACATTGTTCTTATTTGCATATTCAACTCCATATGCTATAACACACACGACCTATTGCTTACAGTTGATTCATGTTCAGTTTGTTTTATTTCACGTCGCGGAATGCACAGTTGTCTGGCCAGTTTATCTAAAATGCAGGAATTTCGGTTTTGTTTGCTGTTCTATTCGTTTAATTCACTTGTTCTAAATCAGTCAATGCTACCGCTGCGCATTTGCCATCACTTATTACAAGGGTCGTCTGCCACTGCGAAGTCCGAGATGAGAAGAGATGCTTCGGAAAGCGCCCTTGACCCAAATTGTATCATTGCATAATTGGTAAACGCGGTGTGTTCCTAAACTGTTCCCTTGTGTGGTTGCAAGAAGGGCCGTCTTAGGGGACAAAGAAATTACCTTAGACAGTTCATTGACTTTCTGTTTGTGTTGCATAAATTTTACAACCTTACAAATGGACGAATCAGCAAATTTTCTCCTGGAGAAGGAGGGGGAAGGGAAGAGATGGAGTGTGATCATTTTTTAAATGGTGGCTTGCGTGACGTGTACCAAGTGCGAAACGGGCACTTCCAAATGTATCAGATTCTTGGAGGTTCTGAAAAGCGTACCGCCTGGATGCTTGGGCAGCAACCTGACCTAGGCCAGCAAGAAGGAAAAAAAAAGGAATGAAACACAAACGCCGACACACACACACAAAAGGCACCCCAAAAGAACTCAGTGAGAGAGAGGTTATCAAGGAGCGAGAGACAACGTAGGAAAAGGAAGATGTGTGCAGATTTCGAGGAAGGCCATATGCTGTCTGTATGTTTGGATTTTGATGCATTTTTTTTCTTTTTCTGGTGTCACTCGCATATTTCTGCCGTATTCTCTACTGCACAGCTCCATCAGCTTGTTTCGTGTTCCCCGTTTTTTTTGATCACGCTTTTTTCGCGTTTTTCGTTTGTGGTAGCCGATTTTTTTTGTCAAGGATTACATGCTCTCTTTAATTGCTTGTTGAGACCCATCTTATTCGAGCTGTCCGGGAGTGTTCGGTCCCTTCTCTAGGATTTTCTTTCCTGCCCTGCGTCTCTGCATGCATAAGCCTCTGGTCGTATATCCTGGTGCCCGACTTAGTCGTGTTCGGCACCACTTAGCACTCGTACTGTGAGGCCCGTGGCTAGCTGCGCTAGATCAACAAGAAGCTAGCGCTGCGTTTCCGAGATGAATGAAGGTCACGGGTTCAACACCAGCCAAGACGGTAGCAGCGATGCGGCTGAAAGGTCGATAACGAATCGTGCACTTAGACTTAAGTTCTCGTTAATGAACGCCTGCTCCAAGAAATATAATCTGGAGTCACGGAGTACCCAATCGAAAGGTTCTGTAAGCATTCCAATTATTCCATATCTAGCCTTCAAGGTAATTAGGGAAATTGAATAAAATTGACTTGAAACCTATACTCCACAAAATGATGCCCGAATCATGCGGCTTTATTGAAATAGCACATGAAACGTTTCAGTAAGAGAATTTATAACACCAGAGTTTAGGCTCTGAAAAGGCCAGAATTTAGATTAATTTTATTTAATCAGGAAAATGAAACACGATGAAATCAGAATGAGAAACTGTCACGCTGTATTATTGGCTTCGTTAGACCCAATGAGTTCAAGTCGAGTCGGCTCCTTCGGCTAATATCCGTCAACCAACCATATCACTCAACGTTTGTAGAAACGTTGGTATCACTTGACTGTGAGAGGGCTAACTCGCATCCTGGCTGTATTCGCTGCATAGTAGATTACTAATGGTGCCGTGAGACACATTGGCATCCCAGAAAAAAGAACGAGTTCGCAATAGTAAAAGAAAAAAAAAACTTTGAAGCGCGTTCGAGCTTCGCCTTTAAAGGCTCTTTCACACTGAGCATTTTCACCAGTGAAAGGTCCTATTCCGTGCCCATAAGTTTCGCACCGATTGTTGCGGTGCGAAACCTATATATATATATATATATATATATATATATATATATATATATATATATATATATATATATATTGGTAGATAGATAGAACTCAGATGTCCTTGAAGAGCGCAAACAAATAAGAAATGCTTCGCATTTAATACCTGCGTTGTGACTAGAGCTATGGTTTAAAATTCAGAAAACCCGCCCAGGTGGCGCGTTGTATGAGTGAATAATAGCCCGGTCTGCGGTCATGTGGCCTGCCTGGTGAGTCGCCCCTGACGCTTTTGACATCTGTGGCCAAGGCAGGTTTGCGCTCGACTCGAACGTGGACTCTCTTTCTGCGGATTTTTGGCTCTAGGACAATGCTGGTGACGCTGACCCCAACATTGTTAACATTATTGCGTGAAGATTACAATGCACATTGAAGTGCATAATAATTTGGCCTAATATACAGTGAACGTGACACTCATTCAATCAGGAGAAAACAATAATTAGTAATCCAGAACAAATGCAAGAGGTAGGCGATGAAAGGCTGCGATGGTAAGTTCGTAAACAGAAGTTTGCGTAACAGGAGAGACATTACTTTTTTGAAACTAAGAACTAGAACTAACTATGGTCAGCGACCTTTAAAATGGCAAACCATAATCTACTAAACAGTCATCTCCAAGTACTAACTTTGCTACTGCATGCGTCTCCCATATCGTTTTTCAGAAAGATGTCGAATATGTACTTCTTAGAGCACATTTATTTATTGAAGCTCGAGTGCACTTAGTAATATAAGTATTATATATATGTACCCACTCATGTCTCTATTCATGTACAAAAGCCCTTATTCTTGCTGCCATGTGAAACAATGGTGTCTTCACTAAAATTGCTTTCTTTATATATCTTTTTGTTTATTTTTTTGCAATGATACGGGTATGTATTCTCACCCATTTCAAAGCCTTGTTTCATTCTTTATTTTGTATAAGCTGTTCTACGCAATGTCATTGAGTGCTTGTGTTTCTGTTTTCTTTTTGTCAATACAGTTGCTTTATGTGCAGAATTTACAGTGTGGTGCTAAAAGCCTAGTCAGGTGACTCATGATGCCGCTTTTCGTCTCCTGCACCCCGAAAGTCATGTATTGTCAAATAAATCGAGGCTTATCCCTCGAAGCTTGTTACCCGGCATGACGGGCCTTACACCGTTTCGGAGAAAACTTCTCCGGTTAATTTTCTTATCGAGGCAGTTTCGCGATCGCATGACATGTGCCGAGGTGCACGTGACATCGTCCATGTTTCCCGCCTCTGATTCTACCATGAGTCTCTGCCTTAAACTTCTTAGGTCGCCAGGATAGCTTGTTTTTGAGTGGGGGCGATTGTGAAGAAGATGCGCCTACAGCGAGCAGCATCGCGAACGCCCGGCTCACTCGGTTCGTGCTTCGGTTCGATGCTCTGCCGGTCTCTGGACGGTTCTTCACGCTGGCTCGCCGCTGTCAACAATAACATCCTTAACGACTAATAAACTTCTTCACAAAAAGGTTGGCAGATTCCACGTACAGTGGGTATCGATCATATGTGAAGCACGAATGGGGAAGGTTGATATATCACTTTAAAATCAGCACAACGTTGCAAGGTGGAGGTAAATGATGCCGTACATGACTTTCATGCCATGAATATCATGTTTTGATGTCGTTTATCTTTGTCATCTATTCACGCCACCTGATACAAAATTTAGTATATGTGGAGCTAGTGAAACGCCCGCGAGCACGCTATGAGCGTGGTATGTTGTCATGTTATCACATGACACGCATCTCACGATTATCATGTTTGCACCAGTGTCATACCTTCGACATCCATTCACGTCCCGTAATACCAAATTTGGCATAAGTGAACCTAGCGGAACGGCCACCAGCGCATCATGAGCGTGACATGTAGTCATGTTGTTAAATGACATGGCATCTAATTATGATTATCATGTTTGCACCAGTCACATACCTTCGTCATGCATTCACGTACCGTACTACCAAATTCGGTATATGTGACGCTAGCGAAACAGCCGTGAGGGCATCATGAGCGTGGCATGTAGTCATGTTGTTGCATGACACGCATGTCATGATTATCATGTAAGGGTCTGTCGCTTGTGTTCGCCATGCAATCATGTCATGCCATACCAGTTTTGCAACATGCCATGTGAACGAAACCACCGCAAGAGCTGCAGCAGCATGAAACGTAAATCATGACATTCATGTCATGATTTTCATGTTATGACTGTTGAAATATGTTCTTCATACTGTCATGTTATGTCATGTCAAGTTTGGTATCGATACCATTATCGAAGCGGCCAGGAGAGTTAGAAGTCCTAGACGGCTAGACAGGTACGCTCAAAGTCACCGAAGTTCGCTAAGAAATGCTTCGCATTTATTATATAAATAAATAAATAAATAAATAAATAAATAAATAAATAAATTAACAGCTTTGCTGCAAAGGTGAAGCAATGAATTCCATAACATTAAATTTGAAGGTCATGTGCAGAATAGATAGCAGATCGAAACGTGCCCCGCGTTTCTCACGCACAAATGACGCAGGAAACGTACTCAAAGGTACACATGAACGCGAGTAAGCGTCTGAGTTGTTACTTCGCTGTGTCTGAAAAGCGCCGCACCCTCTTTGCTAACGGAGGCTGTGCAACGATTGCAGTGACTTTTGTGCGCCCCTTAACTACGACATAATTGTTCCATGCAAGCCCAACGCCAGTCAAAACGTTATCCTCCACACCGGGAGATAAGGACGCGCAAGAGTTCGTCCACTCTTCTCCTTTCCACGGGCCAATGTACGCGTGAGAGTTGAGAGCCGCCGCGTGCTCATTGCGCCATCTTGCTGATAATGCTGAAAACACAATAGTTCCCCCCCTCCCCCCTAAATACCCGCCAACAGCGGTAAGTGGTAGATATAATTAGCTTGCCGTTTAAACGTTGATGAAGGTACCACTCGGTGGCTCGCATTCTGCTTCTAGATGCCGGTCGGGGCAGACGAAGGATGGAAAGCTTGTCCCGAGCAGCGACAGCGGCCGACGCCGGCCGCCCCTCGTTCCAAAGACTACAAGTTTATTCTGCCTTCGCTGCCATCAGGTGAAGCGATGCGTCGAGCAGTAGGTCTACACTGCGACGTCAGTGGCCGACCGTATCGCATCGACGACTTCAGGAAGCCTCTCCAAGGCTTGGGCGTCATAGAGCAAGAAAGAGGCATCGGGGCATATCAGATGTCGCACGTGTGGTTATTGAACAAGACCCAGCAAGCGAAGTAAGCGCTGACAGAAGCAGGCGTTCTCAAAGTAAAAAAAAAACTGGGCATGTCTCGCCACTGACCCGACGTGACAAGAGGTTAAGATGAAATTGCACTGGCTAGCGTTTGATGTTACAAAATGCGCTATTTGACGTGCTTTCTATGAATACGGCGACGTCAAGGAGGTGACCGATGACCGATGGAGAGTCGAGGATTTTGAAGGAGTTGAATCGACAACTCGTGTAATACGCATACAACTACGAGACGGCGTTTCTGTAGATCTACTGCCGCATAAAATGCGCATTGGCAGCAGTATGGCACTGGTCGTAGTTCCAGGAAGACCTCATTTGTGCTTGCGGTGCCGAAGCATGGGGCACATGCGACACGATTGCAAAGTCCCAAGGTGCAGCGAATGCCACTCTTTCGGTCATGAGCAGGACGAGTGCAACCGTTCGTACGCACGAGCTGCAGGGCGACGACCAGAGACTCAACAGAGTGAACTTCTCATGGATGAAGAGGAATCTGAACAAGCATCTTTGCCGGCAACACCACAGAAGCAAACGACATCGGACGACGTACCGGTGCTGAACAAAAGTAACAAACTTTCTTCATGCCTTGATACAAACACCGAGTGGAAGATGGGAAATCCAGCGGCTACAGACGGTACCTCAACGACTAGTGAACAGACGCGTCCTGCGCCTGCGATGCACGCCGCGTCGCAGCTGCAAACAGCGCGCCCTGGAATGTCGGCATCCCATGCCAACGCCACTTCGACTCCTCTAAACTTGGCTGCACAGTATTCTTTTGCGAACGAAACACACGAAAATGAAAGTTTGCTTGGTGACCTGAATAGTTCAAGGATTGGCTATTGGCGTTTGCAAAACGCCGTCGCGACTTGGACGACGGCGCTCAAGTAGACGAAACACAAGTGAAGTCGGAAGGGCAGTGGAAGGTGGTCAGTGGAGGCAAGAAACGAAACGCTGCCCGGCAATGGTCGTCGTCGCTCAGACGCGACTGTCGCCGTGCAAACTAAAGGTGAACAAGATGGATCCACCCCGGACGACGAGAGCCCGACAAGTGAAAGTGCAGGGCTCTCAGCCTGGACCCGCTCACCGATCGCGTCACTGAGCGGGATCGTGAAAGCAGCGACGCTCAACGTACGGGGACTAGCTTCCAGAAAGAAACAGGTCCAGCTCTACAGACCAGGACTTGGACTATATCGCACTGCAGGAAACGAACGTTGAGAGCTCGGAAGCCACCGAGTCTACTGCAACGTTTCACCGGACGCTACAGTGCCAGTGTAGAGAAGCACGAGCCGAGTGAGCTGGGCGTTGGCGATGCTGCTCGCTGAAGGCGCATCTTCTTCACAATCGCCCCCGCTCAAAAAGAAGCTATCTTGGCGACCTAAGAAGTTTAGGGCAGAAACTCGTGGTAGAATTAGAGGCGGGAAACGTGGACGATGTCACGTGCACCTCGGCGCATGTCATGCGATCGCGAAACTGCCTCGATAAGAAAATTAACCGGAGAAGTTTTCTCCGGAACGGTGTAAGGCCCCTCATGCCGGGTAACAAGCTTCGAGGGAGAAGCTTCGATTTATTTGACAATAGGCACCTGGCAAGGCAGTTTACTAGATCTTATGGTAGCGCCAAAACACACAGCCTAGCGAGTAGGCGCAACAAAACCGAGTCTTCCAATGCGTAGCCTAGCGAGTAGACGCAGCAAAACCTGACTTGCCCCTTCATATTACTTTCTTTTAGGGGCCAAGCTCTTTAAAGCGGTGGGGTGTGTGATCTTTGTGCGGGATAGCTTAGGTGCCACTATTCAAAATGTCACGTCTTATTCGTCCGGAAGGTTTGTTGTTTGTGATTTAGTCTTCTTTCTTCTTTACTGGCGAGTGATTGGTTTATATGCACCTGTTAAAGTTGATGAACGGTGCACAACATTCACAGAAATTCGTGCTTTTTGTGAATGCGATTGCATAGTTATCCTAATGGGAGATTTCAATTGTGTGGTCAGTGCCAGTGATAAAACAAGTACACCCTATTTTAACGGCTTAAGCACATTAGCGTTAAGAAATGTAATGCCTGACTTAAACCTTGAGGATGTTGCAGAGTGTATTGGTAAAGAACCAACACTGTATACGCATTTTCAAGGCTCCAGTCATGCATGCCTAGATGGGGCCTACGTGTTACAGGAATTAGCTTCGATTATCAGTGAGTACAATGTCCTCCCTGTTTCATTTAGTGATCACTGCTTAGTATCACTTGTAATAGTCGAAATAAACATACGTAAACCAGTGTTTAACTGGCACATGTGGAAGCTTAATTTTAATCTCTTGGAAGATAAGACATTTATGGACAGTGTTCGAGAGGCGGTGGTAAACATAGACAGCGGAGACCAAAAATGTGGAGTGAAATAGGAACAGTTTAAACAGGTTAATAAATTGAAAGCTATATTGTGCTCAAGTGTAATAAAACATGCAAAGAGTGAATAAGAAAGAACCCTACGCTTCAATCTGAAAGAACTGCTAGCAGAGGAAAGCAAAACGCCAGGCTTATTCATCAATGATAAACGTTCAGTAAAGTCAAAATTAGAACAAATTGACGAGGAGAAGTATCGTGGTGCGTAAGTAAGGGCAAGGGTGGAGAAAATGACCGCAGGAGAGAAGCCGACCAATAGAATGCTCGGTCTCGAAAAACGAAACGCTCAGCGGAATGCTATACATCAGATGGAATACATGGGTAATGTTACAAGTAAACAGAGGTATATAGAGGATGCTTTTAATAAGTACTACACCACAATATTTGATAAAAGCGAAGTAAATGTAGATGGATTCAAGAATGAATTTTTAAAATTAATGCCAAAAGTTGAAGATTGCTGGAAAGACAGCTTGGAACGTCTTATTTCTGAACCGAAAGTGGCAAAAGCAATCATTGCCTTCCATTTGGGAAAGTCCCCAGGACCTGACGGGTTGACGGCCGCATTTTATAAGGAATTCAAACACGAACTAGCACCGATCCTAGCAGCGGTTTTTAACGAAGCTTTAGAGAGGAAGGTTTTGCCGCCTTCCTTTCTGCTATCTCATACTATGTTATTTCCGAAAACCGAAAACGCAGTTAATTTACGTGAAGTCGTACAGGCCGATCAGTCTGTGAAGTATTGACTACAAAATTTTGATAAAAGTGTGAGCAAGGAGACTGCAGACAGTTATTAATGACATCGTAGGTGACCACCAGGCATGTCGAAATAAAGGGCACACTATATTCACAAACATTTACAAGGCACGAAGTGTATTGGAGTGCTGCGATGCCACAACTGATCACATCGCGATGATCCAGATAGATTTAGAAAAAGCATTTGACCGAGTACCTCACGAAATTATTTTCTTTTTGTTAGATTATGTCAATCTTGGTAGCGTAATTCGGAATACAGTTCGAATGGCATATACTTGATGTAAAACTCGGCTCATCATCAACAAGGTCTTGGGAAACGAATTAATGTGAAACGTTCTGTGCGACAAGGTTGTTCTTTGTCTTCCCTTCTATTTTCAATTGATATACAGTCATTTTGCGAAAAAGTCATGAAAAGCAGTAACATAAAAGGCTACAAACTAAAACAAACTGAAGTACGCTTACTGGAATACGCAAATGAGCTGTGTTTTGTAAAGACTATGGAAGTATCGCTGAAACCTTAAAAATCTTGAACCTTTATTAGAATACGAGTAGCAGTTTGGTAAACTAAAACAAGTGCGTAGGTTTCTGCACGGCGAATGGCCTGTGACTACAGAATTCGTGGCTGGTATTTCACGGACTACTACTTCAGTACGATACCTAGGTATGCCATTAGAATGTTATTGTGACAGTGAACCGTACTGGTGGCGTCAGGCAGTGGAGCTACGAGAAAAAGATGAACAACCTAAAGGTTTCCAGCTATCGATTTTTGCCAGAGCGACCTTTTCTAACATACTTTTAGTCAGTAAGCTCTAGTATTTCCTTCAAGTATAGCATTCTTCACGTGTGAATGTACAGAAGCTTCATAGAATATTTGCTGTTTTCTTGTGGGGTTGTTTTTAAAAGCGAACAAGTAGAAATAACTTATTCAGGTGGGTTCGCTCTGGTGGGCTTGGTCTGTGTCATTTGTATATTTCTCGGTTAGTTAATCGGTTCATGTTTTTCAGAAGTAATCAAGAGCAATTCATACGTACTGTTATACAGCTTAGGTTTGGAAGACGGTTGCCAGAATTCGTAGTGGCCGCTGGTCAGATGAAAGCAAGCATTAGAGGTTACCTTAAAGAAGTAGTTGATTCATGTCTCGTTTTAAAAACACGTTTTTCGTTGGAATATCTTAATACAGTGTCGCGTAAGAAGTTACACAAAAAACTAGTAGAAACAGTTCTTTCCGTTCTCCTATATAGAACATTATACCGTGTAGGCCCTGGCCATAATGTCTTAAGCTGTGTGTTACAAGCTGCCACTCTAGCGTCGCCAGCGCGAAGTCGGCGACGGGAATGACAGCAGGTTGGTTCATTCCGTACGCAAGCAGAGACAGTGAAGAGATCAGAGACGTGAGAAAACAAAACAACTTTACTCTAGTGATATTGCAGCACACGGGATCTAGTACAACACTTCTATACAACTAACAAAATACAACGACACTTGATACAATTAAAGAAATATATTACAGAAACAATAAATCAGCTTACGAGAGAGAACTATTACAAACTACACAAACTAACAACACTAGAACAACGGAGTAGAAAGTTCGAAGATATAAACAGGTGAAGGCATACGTGTGATGACCGGCAGCGTTGTGTCCCCGACGATCGGATGCGAGAAGTCGAAGAGAGTTCTGGCATGACTGCGATGTCGGCGGTGTTGCAACGCTGGTGGCTCCGGGAGGCTAGTGCTTGCAGGTGACTTCGAGCAGGTTGAGCTAACTCGAGGCGAAGTCCCGATGTCTACGTTGCAGACGTTAATATCGCGTCACAACTAGACGAACGGCTAAGTTTAGGTGGCCAACCGATACAGAGCCACACTAAACACTTCTAGAAGAGATGCTTGTTGATCTGTTTCTACACCATCTTGGTCAGCGACTAGTCTGCCTAGCAGGGCAAAATCCTGCGCTTAAATCCCCCTCGTGTCTCCTCGCTCTCTTCCTTGGGGACAAGAGACCTCTACCTGGGTCCAATCATGCGCGTTTTGTTGATGGGAAACTCCGCCCCAAAAATATTTTGACCCCACCCCTTTTTAATTGGGAGAGGGCCCGCAACTAGCGAGAGTGACAACCTGTCGGGTTGTCATACGGCTTGGCAACCAGAGCGTTTCCCACGCTTTTCCCCGTGGGAACGGTCAACCACTTAGCCCTCAGCCGGGCGTCTTGTAGTCTAATCCTTGTTCGGGGTATATCGCGGCCTTCTACGACCTTGCAGACGTCGCCACAGTTACAAAAGGATTAACTGTCGGCGGCGACGTTCTAAGGAGAGCACCCCATTTTGCACTTATCGGTTCCCTTTCATGTACCCCCGTTTCTCACGGTCAGTCGGGGAGTACGGCGCCCGTTAATTGCCGTGACGCGGTGTCGCCGAAAATAGCCGTCAGTGACATTGCCCCCCACTTTCAGAATGTTATTCATAACATTTGTTCACACGGAGGGGAATTTTTTCGACAACAAGGAACAAAACACCACCAACAAGGGAGACATGAGGACTGTCCCTCTCATACACAACATAAGTAGGCAGAGTGCATCAAAGTAATAACAAAAGGAAAAACCAAACAATCGTTAGAGTACCAGCTTCAGTTACACGCAACAATATCAATGCGCTATACAAACAAGAAGAGGAAATAGCCGTGTATGGCAGCCATCAATACAGAATACACTGCACGAATGTATACTACGAAATAAAACGGAACAGGTGCGCTCCTCAACTGTAGTGCAATCCTTCAATGTGCATTACAGCAAGTAAAAACAACCAATGCACCAAGCAACAAGAAAATACTCAAAATACACTTCTTATACCATGGAATACGTGCATACAAACAGAAAACAACCGACGGAAGGGGAAAAAAACAACATGCTCATAGACCTCAAGAACTATATCCGGTTCAAGTAATCGGCTCCCACGTTTTCACTACCCTTAATATGCGTAATGGTGAACTGGTACTCTTGGAGTAGTAAACTCCATCGAAGTACTCGAGCGTTCAGCTGTTTCGCCTGTTGGATATAACTCAGAGGCTGGTGGTCTGTCTGGACATAAAAATGTACTCCATATAAGTACATGGAGAATTTCTGAATTCCCCATACCAACGCGAGACATTCGCGTTCGATGGTACTATAGGAAGCCTCTCGTGGAAGCAGCTTTCGGCTGGCATAAGCTGTGGGGTGGAGCTTGCCTCCGTGGGCCTGCATGAGCACGGCTCCGAGACTTGTGTCCGATGCGTCCGTTCGAAGTACGAATGGTTGGTGCGAATCTGGTAGCCGTAGTATCGGCTCCGTCGAGACATGTTGTTTGAGACTTCGAAAAGCCTCTTCGTGGGCTGCTGTCCATTTCACCGAGTTAGCTTCGCCCTTCCGAGTTAAATCTGTAAGGGGAGCGCTGACTTCTGCGTAATTCGGGATAAATTCCCGATAGTACCTGGTCAAACCGAGGAAGGCGCGCACTTGTCGCTTGGTTGAAGGACGTGGTGCAGCTTCGATCTTGTCGAGTGTTTTCCCCAGTGGTTGCAATCTGCCCCTGCCAACTCGGTGTCCAGAGAAGTCGATTTCTTCTACCCCAAGTTCGCATTTACTGGGGCGCATTGTAAGCCCGGCCCTCTGTATGCGCTCAAAAAGCAGTCCCAGGGACATCAGGTGCTCTTCCCATGTCTCGGTGGCTACCAGTACATCATCGTAGTAGTGGTCCACACCGGGTATACCTTCTGCAACCTTCCGCATCAACTTAGCAAATACAGCAGGCGCTGTCTTGATGCCAAATTGCATGAAGCGGAACTGATATAGTCCCGATGTCGTCGAGAAGGCCGTCTTCGCTTTGGACTCTTCGGTCAGCGGGATCTGCCAATAGCCCTTCACGAAGTCGAGCTTCGAGAAATACTTCTTCTTTCCCACTGTAGCAAACACCGCGTCAGTTCTTGTCATAGGTTCGGAGTCGGCCACCAGAACGTTGTTCAGGCGTCGAAAATCGATACACAGTCGATTTGTCCCGTCGGGTTTCTTTACCAAAATGACTGGCGAATTATAAGGGGACTCTGATTTCTCAATGATGCCGAGCTTCTCCATCTCCCGCACCTCTTTTTCTACACCTTCCCGCGTTGCAAAGGGAAGAGGGTATTGTTTCACGTGGACGGGGTTACTCGTGGTGAGTTCGAGGTTGCAGTGGACCCAGTCAGTTTTGCCCGGGACATCCGAGAAAATACGAGCGTGTTCCCTGACAATTCTTTGCAGCTGTCCGATCTGCTGAGCGTCCAGTTTGTCGGAGAGCTTCACGTCTTCTTCCCCTTCTACTTTCACCCAGTCAGGGGTTGGAATATTCTCGTCCTCGCTCGATTCCACAACGCCAAATGTCACGTTGCACACCTTGGTGGAGGGGCTGTCCCTCTCCTCGTATCTTTTCAGTAAGTTGGCGTGGAAGATTTTTCTGCCGCCAGCCGTGTCTACGACGTAGTCAGCTTCACCTTTCTTTTCCCGGACTTCAAAAGGGCCCTTCCATTCCAGCAGCAGCTTGTTCGTGTCGGTTGGAAGTAAAATCAGTACCTTGTCTCCGGGGTTGAAACTCCGCTCCTTCGCCTTTCGATTGTACAGCTTCGTGTACCGTGCTCCGGCTTTTTCCAACTCCTCGTGTGCCAGGCGGCACGTTTCCTCCAAACGGTTCCGAATGTCGAAGACATGCTGGTACGTCGTCTTAGCGTCTTCAGTCAAGTCGGCGTTCGTCCACAGCTTCTTCAGTATCGCCAAGGGTCCCCTCACATGGCGGCCGTAGAGAAGCTCGAAGGGTGAAAACCCCATACTGGCCTGCGGAACCTCCCTATAGGCAAAGAGGAGAGGTGCCAGGTAGCGGTCCCAATCTCTCGGTTTTTCGGCGCACATGCGCTTCAACATTAATTTTAAGGTGCCATTGAATTTTTCCACCAAGCCATTCGCCATGGGGTGATATGGGGTGGTGTGGAGCTGGCGCACAGAAAGGAGCCGCGCTACTTCTTTCATCAGGTCCGATGTGAAGTTCGTGCCACGGTCGCTCAGTACCTCGCGGGGGACGCCAAATCGGGAGAACATCTCGACCAGGGCTTCGGCCACTCGCTCAGTTTCGATACTCGGGAGCGCCACTGCGTCTGGATACCGGGTGGCATAATCCATCAAAGTCAAAATGTATCGGTTCCCGTGCTTTGAGGGCGGGTGAATTGGTCCCACTATATCGATCGCCACTCGCTTGAACGGGGTGTCGATTATGGGTGCCCTCCCCAGTGGAACATGTGGTACACGGCCCTTTGGTACGGTGCGCTGACAAATGTCACATGAGGCGACGAACATTTTTACGTCAGCTGTGATGCCTGGCCAAAAGAACTCCTCCGAAATCCGGTCCTTGGTTTTCTGCGTGCCCAAGTGTCCTGCCATTATACCATCTCGTGCCGTTTTAAGCACAGCTTCTCGGTGGCAGCGCGGAACGACTAATTGGCGTACAAGCCGTCCGTTGGCCTCTGTGTACTGTCGGTACAGCAGTTCCTGTTCTTGTTTGTACTCGATGATTCCCTTCTCATTTCGGCATGTTTGCTTCCTGCCGATCTTCTCAAAACACTGTTTGAGTGTCGCATCTCCCCTCTGCTCGCAGCCATAGTTATCTCCCGGCAATCCCGCCGTGGTCCCAGGCGTACGAAGCTTGGCAAATTTTCCCGGCTGTGCATGCGCTTGGGAACGGGTTATAGCTGCCGCCACAGGCTCTTCCCTTAACTCCTTTGTCGCGACTGGTTTTTCAGTCTGCTTTCTGGGATCATTAGGAGGTCTTACGCCCTCGATATTGCCCAGAATGAGGTCATACAGTGAATCTTGCAGACATAGTGCTGTCAGATTGCCAGTAAAGTAGGGGGTGTCAACCTAAATCCGTGCTTCGGGCAGCATCCTCGCTGTTCCGTCAACCAAATAGACGAGTCTGCTTGTACCTGTCAGCTCGTCTTCCTTCACCAACTTCCTCCGCACGATTACTGTATTGCACCCCGTATCCCGCAAGACTGATATGTCTGTGCCTCGGAGGGTCCCTGTGGCCACTGGTAGGTTCTCGGCCAGATTTCTCGGCGGTGTTACCCTTACGGCGTTGACGACGGGGACTTTTTCGCCATTCCTAAGTTCGACATACCCGTCACATATGGGATCCTCACGCGTTTCCCTTGGTGCGTAGAGGCAGGACGCCTGGAGGGAGTTATTTGCTCCTGACCGGCAGTCGTTTGCCCTATGTCCTTTTTTCCCACACTTGAAGCAGACGATAGCTACATTAGCGGCAGGTCTGTTGCGACACAAGTGTGGTGGGTGATTCCCATGATTGCAAATATAGCACCGTGGTAGTGGTGAGTGGCTGTTGCCTCCTTTTTCGTATTTCCCCTTTTCGTCCGTTATGGGACCATCTTTTCTTGTTTTCGCTAGGCTTGCTCCACCCTGAGCTTCCAAAAACTGGTCTGCCAGCTCAAGCATGTCTTCTAGGGATTCCGCCCTCCTTTCTTTCAAATATAATGCCAGGTTCGAACCACATCCATACAAAAACCTCTCTCTAATCAACAATGCTCGGAGGGACTCGAATTCTGTCTCAGTTTTGGACAGCTCAACCCATCTATCGAAGTAATGTCTTAAACGGGCCACGTACTGTGTTGCTGTTTCACCCCCTACTGGCCTCTCCTTATTAAACTTGTCTCGGAACCCATCCGCCGTGAATCGAAAGCGCTTCAGGAGGGCGGTTTTAACCTTGGTGTAGTCCGCTGCATCTGCAGGCGGTAGCCTGCCATAAACACTTAGCGCCTCTCCTGTAAGACATGTCGAAAGCGCCGTCACCCATTGGCTTTCAGGCCACTTTTACCCTCTGGCGATGCTCTCAAACCGGCGTATAAACGCATCTAAGTCGTCTCTTCCTTCGTCAAAGGTGACGAGCAGTCTACCTGCATGTATTCTCAAACTCGGCTCCTCCCCGGCATCGCCGTGCTCACCGCTGGATCTGCTCACCCTGCTACTCTCACTGAGGCGAATCTTTAATTGCAGTAACTGCACTTCCCGTTCTCCGGCTTCCCTAGCCGCTTCCCTTGCCGCTTCTCGTTCTTTCTCCCTTTCAACGCGCTCTCTCTCCTTTTCTACGCGTTCTCTCTCCTTTTCTTCGCGTTCTCTCTCCTTTTCTTCGCGTTCTCTCTTCCTTTCTTTTTCCTTTTCCTCCCGTTCTCTCTCCCTTTCTTTTTCCTCCCGGGCCAGTGCCCGCTCTTCTCTGGCTAACGCCTGCGCCTGTTCCTGCTGCTCCTTAACCCATTGTCTCAGTTCGGCGCCCTCGAGTCCTAACTGTTTACCGTGCGCGATCCACTTATCCAAATTCATACACTCCATGCTACAAACTGTCACTATAATGCCACTATAAAACCAGCGCAATCTTATGCAGGCTGCAACCGCTTCAACTGTGCGGCTCTATCACCACGCTGTCCGCACGGTTCTCGTTCACCCCTCACTGTCTTACTCTTTGTACGGAACGTCCTGTCGCGGACGCCAGTTTTGTTACAAGCTGCCACTCTAGCGTCGCCAGCGCGAAGTCGGCGACGGGAATGACAGCAGGTTGGTTCGTTCCGTACGCAAGCAGAGACAATGAAGAGATCAGAGACGTGGGAAAACAAAACAATCTTTAGTGATATTGCAGCAACACGGGATCTAATACAACACTTCAATACAACTAACAAAATACTTCGACACTTGATACAACTAAAGAAATATATAACAGAGACAATAAATCAGCTTACGAGAGCGAACTATTACAAACTACACACACTAACAAGAATAGAACGACGGAGGAGAAAGTTTGAAGATATAAACAGGTGAAGGCATACGTGTGATGACCGGCAGTGTTGTGTCCCCGACGATCGGATGCGAGAAGTCGAAGAGAGTTCTGGCACGACTGCGATGTCGGCGGTGTTGCAACGCTGGTGGCTCCGGGAGGCTAGTGCTTGCAGGTGACTTCGAGCAGGTTGAGCTAACTCGAGGCGAAGTTCCGATGTCTACGTTGCAGGCGTTAATATCGCGTCACAACTAGACGAACGGCTAAGTTTAGGTGGCCAGCCGATACAGAGCCACACTAAAAACTTCTAGAAGAGATGCTTGTTGATCTGTTTCTACACCATCTTGGTCAGCGACTAGTCTGCCTAGCAGGGCAAAATCCTGCGCTTAAATCCCCCTCGTGTCTCCTCGCTCTCTTCCTTTGGGACAAGAGACCTCTACCTGGGTCCAATCATGCGCGTTTTGTTGATGGGAAACTCCGCACCAAAAATATTTTGACCCCACCCCTTTTTAATTGGGAGAGGGCCCGCAACTAGCGAGAGTGACAACCTGTCGGGTTGTCATACGGCTTGGCCACCAGAGCGTTTCCCACGCTTTTCCCCGTGGGAACGGTCAACCACTTAGCTCTCAGCCGGGCGTCTTGTAGTCTAATCCTTGTTCGGGGTATATCGCGGCCTTCTACGACCTTGCAGACGTCGCCACAGTTACAAAAAGATTAACTGTCGGCGGCGACGTTCTAAGGAAAGCACCCCATTTTGCACTTATGGGTTCCCTTTCATGTGCCGCCGTTTCTCACGGTCAGTCGGGGAGTACGGCGCCCGTTAATTGCCGTGACGCGGTGTCGCCGAAAATAGCCGTCCGTGACACCGTGTAAAAAAAAAAAATTAAGGTATCACCTGGAGCGCAATCCTTTTTCTTTAAATTGCACACTGGAACCTTGCCTGTGAAAACATGAATGCAAGAAAAGGGCTTATTCGTTTCTTGGGGCGATGATTGTCTTTTCTGCAAAAAGCCGGAAACAATCAAACACGTTTTCCTTGACTGCTGGGATGCAGTTACTTTCTAGGATGTTCGCCAAGAGACTTAAAAAAGGATCTGCTTTTTGATGCCTATAACATCAGATTTGTTCCAGTATCAAATGAAGAAGGAATACCTTTCGACCTAGTTATGTTACTGCATGGGCCTGCACAGTATATGGCAAACTAGAATGGTGGTGCGCCATGCTGATGTTAATGCAAGTCCGGTTCGGCAATACTTCATTCAATCGGTCTGTTCGTTCGTGGAATCACAAAAGGTTAAATAAGATGTGCCCGCGAATGGCTTCATCAAGTAGAAAGCCTTCTACAGATGAAGGAATTTTAAAAGGCCCGTTGATTTTGATGCTCTTTAATTATTTTCTTTTGTTCATGTTTATCCTTTCTTTGATGTGTATTTGTTTGTAAGTGTTGTATGTACACGTGCAATAAGGAAAAAAATGGCAGTAAATAAAACCTTGGTGGCTCAGTGGTTAACGCCTCGCATTCACGACGTGGAGGTCCCACGTTCGATTCCGTAAGCCGGAGTCTTTTCTATCTGGATTTCTTTCTTTCTTGTGTTTCCATATTTATAGATACGTATACATATACGGTACATGACATTGACGCTGACGCCGGTGGCGAAATGCAGCCGAGAGTGTCCATATAATTGCTATCGCAATATTAAAATAAATAAATAAAAGTTCGCACAGATCTATCCACAAAATTCCAAATAGAAAGATGGCAACAGCGGTAACAAGCATTCCGAATTTCCTAGCGCATCTTGCGGGGCTATAGCCGAAAGTTACGATTGGGTAGTCGCTGAGGCGCGAAGTGAACGAGCGTGCCGTAGCAGGCCTATTTGCTGGATGTTGGGTGCATCGCTGTATAATGTATCGCCGCAGGAGCAAGTGCGCCGGCATGCGGTGCCGCCTCAAAGAGTGAAAGGAAGGGAGGCAGGGGTGGCGGAGGTTCATGAATGCCGCCTCCACACACGTAAGGTGAGAGTTATAGAACGCTGTAGAGAGGCTGCGCGTTTCTTGGCAATGCTGGAGAGTTTGAAGTCTCTTTCAACGCCGAGATATAATCCGCAGGAGGGAGCTCTTCCCAGTTGTCTTTTTGCTTCACGTTCCCGAACCCGCGTCGCTGCAGTAAGCCTCATTTTACCCTACTATTTCCTTCGCTTGTCTTCATCTAGTTCCACATCATAGGCGGCCGCTATGTTTCTACTGCCGCGTGTTTTGTGGGGCTCTGTTGCTTTCTCGCGGAGCGCAGAAGCAAGAACGTGGCGGTGGAAACAGCGCGACAGGGAAATAGCGGAACAGGTGTGCCAGCGCTTTCCTGCAATTCGGTAGCGGCGCGGAACGGCGACGTGGAAAGACTATAAATCTGAAAAGCTCCGGAGAGGAGGAAAATGGCTTTGAGAAAGGATGCTTGGGGGGAAGGAGGGACCTTGTGACGTACGGAGCCGGAAAAGTTCTGGAGCGCGCGATGGGGAGTGGGGCGTAACGCAAGTTGAAAACGCGCCGTATCCCAAGGGTGGTGACGTGGAAAAAAGTGATGGAGAAAAATAGATATAGGGAGAGAAAAGGCGTTTGGTGGCAGCCGTTGCTGCACCTGCAGTTCCGAAAGAAAAAAAAAAGACGCCACCGAGAAACAGAATGGCTGCGGCTGGTAGCGCCAACGAACAATCGGAACCTAGCAAATGGTGTTTGGCAAACAAAAGGAGCCCCGGTGAAAAGCGGGCCTTCGGTTGACACGTTGAAACCATCCCCGCGCCACTGCTTTGTGTGTAGGTTGCGAGGGGCTTCTCGTTGTTTCCGGTGGTCACTGCATAGAAACAAGCGCGCTTGGTGTGCTGTGTTCTGGCACGAGTCGTGTACCCACTCGTGTCTGCGCGGCATTCGAGCTTGCGGTGTCGGCCGCTGGTGCGAGCTTTTGAAACCGGCGACGGTGACAGCAGGTCTTGGCGATAGGGAGGTGCGTCGGTGTAGTTGCTGCTTCGCTACGCTTCGGCGCGTGGCTTGCGAAAAAGAAAGCACTGCAATGAGTGTGAGCGCATGCTTTCATGTCACGCTGGCGCGCGCTTTGTTGCGACAGAGGATCGGCTTCGCGCCACGGCCTCGAGATTTCGTCGCTCCGCGGCATCTGTTATTTACGCGAGTGGAACCGGCTTGTGCGCCGAAGAACACCGTGTTAACCAGTGTTCTTGTGCGACTGTAGTTAAATATACCTTTTGTTATAGCGCGTCTCCGTACAGTGGCGTGGCGACGTCGTATTGTTATAGGACAAAAGGACTCGCGTTTGCTTTTGATGCTTGTGCTGCGTCGTGCTTCGAAAAATAAGTTTCTCTCTGTCATTTCGTTTGGTTTGTTTTCTTCCTTTTCGTTAGTTTTTTTTTTTGAAAAAGACAAGTGCACGATGATCTCGCTGGCGTAAAGAATTAGTCTTTTCAACCCTGCAATGAATGTATCGTGTAAAAAGCTTTTAGGTGGCAGCTTGTAAAGCTCTGACGCCCAACCCCCATCGCTCATCTTAGCATCCGCTTCCTGCTTGATGGAGACTATAGCATACGTGTAGTCAGAAGTAACGGCGAAGTGGCTTATTCTCGAAAGTCAACTTAGTGAAAACTGAGAAACATCTGTTCTCGTCGCTTTTGTTGATCACTTGTTCTTTATTTTTAATTTGCTTTAGCGAAATTCTATATTAATTCTAGCAATGGTATAGAACAAAACGTCTGAATACGTCTGTCAGAGCATGTGAGCTTTTGATTTGCGCTAAAAGAGCCTCTATTCAGCAACGAAAATTTCTCCACCATGTAACTTCTTCATCTGCTTGAAACACACTTCGTTGTAGTTAACCCGTGCTTCGAGTCTATCACTTTATCCGCGATACAAATATTTGTTTTTATTTTTTAACAACGCCCTCATCGAAGAGCTATAGTAATATGCGTTGAACATTATGATAATAAATTTTGGTGCAATATCGTTAACAAGCTGGTCTCGCAGAAATCCCGGCGTTGGTGTCGTTGGTTGTGAGCGAAAAATCATCATCCATGTGCGACAAATTGAATGAAGAAAAATGCAAATAAAGCAAATAATAAAAAAATCTGAGTATCAGTGGGGGTTTATTGCAAGTAATTTGCGTGGAAAGCGGGCGTTGTATCACACAGCCACGCTTTTGATTATCTTAAATTGTATTTAATACAAAGGCGGTTTACCTATATACATTATAAAAGAAGTCCCATGCAACAGTAGTGTCTACAAGGGTATTTGTGCAGCGCACTTCATCAACTATGTATACCAGTCTGGCTGAAACTTCAGCTGTTCATAAGTCTTTTACCTGCGCAGTGATTTGTATCATTAGTGCGAAGTGGGATCGCGATGACACTGTTGGTTCCGCATGCCTGTCTAACGTGCCTCTGCTCGTAGAAAAACAATGAAAATAACTTCCTCTGCTTGGAAGTGCAGTGAGAGTTACTTTCATGCTTTGTACTGTATACGTGCTTCACAATGCAACGTGAAATGTTGCCGTGAAAAATGCGTGGTACAAGCGTACATTGCCATTGGGCGTCAGAAAATGGTATTATCATAACGACTGTATCGTTTAAAACCAGGCACACTCTACAAGGAGAACACACGCTACTGCACCTTTCAGGCAACTTAGGGGGTGCTAGCAAGTTCGAAAAGGTTTCATAATCGAAGTGTTTGAAGTACGCACTGGGAACAGAATATCGCTATCGCGTTCAACTCTTAACAAAGAACCTGAAGGTTATCCCAATTTTTTATTCGTGTATCAGCAGTATAGAATAATATTTCATCTCTCTCTCTCCATATATATATATATATATATATATATATATATATATATATATATATATATATATATATATATATATATATATATATATATATATATATTGTCACGTTACTCTCGACAAACTTGATAAAAAATGGGCTCGTTTAGTCGACTACTCAAGCAGCGGCTCAGAGAGATCGTCTTTGTCTTCTTTCACTCTTCGATCTCACCCAAGCAAACCATGTGGCAATAGTCCCCCCCTTTGAAAGCATCGACTCGATGCTCGTAAATAAAAAAAATGAAGGTATACACACGCAGATATAGAGAACCAAAAGAGGGAGAGTGCCACTACTCGCAGCGCAAATGAGGAAGTTTCGCCAACGCTTCCGCCAAGCGCAAAAAGAAAGGGCATAAAAACACACGAGAACACAAACAGCAGCAGCAACGCAATGTCACGGCATGTCGTAGCACGTGAAACCACAAGGGCTTCTGTGTGAAGTAGGGCTTCAGCCGAAGGACATGCACGGTTTCGGGCCGAAGCTGTCGACGAGAAGACGCTGCGCCGTCCGGAAATACCTCGTAGGTAAGATCTGTGATTCGTCTAAGAACCTTGTACGGTCCAAAATAACGGCTTAGGAGTTTTTCGGATAAGCCTGGTCGCCGGACAGGGATCCACACCCACACTCGGTCCCCAGGGTGGTAGGTGACATTTCGATGGCGGAGGTTGTAACGTCGTGCGTCTGCATCTTGTTGGTGGCTGGTGTTTATGCGAGCTAGCTGACGAGCTTCTTCGGCGTATTGAGTGTATTGCTCAGCATCTTGAGCAAGTTCATTGCTTTCGTCGCACGGAAGCATAGCATCGAGCATGGTTCGCACGTTGCGTCCGTAAACAAGTCGGAAAGGCGGAAATCGCGTTGTTACTTGCGTTGCCGTATTATAAGCAAACGTGATGTATGGAAGAATCTCGTCCCAGGTTTTATGTTGTACGTCCACGTACATTGACAGCATGTCCGCTATGGTCTTGTTAAGCCTCTCTGTCAGTCCAATTGGATTGCGGATGATAAGCCGTTGTTTTTCGATGACTTGTGCAGCTAAGTTTAAAAATGTCCTCCATCATTCGTGCTGTAAACGACGTCCCTCTGTCCGTAATCACGCATGACGGGGCACCATGCCGTAGGACGATTTGGTGCACGAAGAACTGCGCGACTTCAGAGGCCGTGCCACGGGGTAACGCTTTTGTTTCAGCATAACGCGTAAGATAATCTGTCGCAACTATAATCCATTTGTTCCCAGAGGACGACAAAGGGAAGGGCCCGAGAAGGTCCATTCCCACGAGGTCAAACGGTGTCCGTGGTGGTGCGATCGGCTGGAGCAGGCCCGCGGGTCTCACAGGCGGAGTCTTGCGGCGCTGGCACTCACGGCAGCCTTTCACATATCGATGTACACTAGTTGATAGTCGCGGCCAGTAATACTGTTGGCGTACTCGGGCGAGAGTTCGCGAATAGCCCAAATGTCCTGACGTGGGCTCGTCGTGGCACGCCAGGAGGATTTCATCACGCATGTCGGTAGGAACAACGAGTAGGAAGGCCTTGTCGCTACCACGGGCGTTTTTCTTGTAAAGAATGCCTCTTCTTAGACAAAAAGAGGACAGTTCGCGAGCAATGTGTTGAGGGACCTGAGAGTTGCGGCCTTCCAGGGAATCAATGACTGGGCGTAATTCATCGTCTGCCCGCTGCTTTGACATAAATTCGGAGTCACTAACTGCTCCGAGAAAGGCATCTTCATCTTCGGAGCCCCTGACAGCGTTCCCCACAGGTGCTCGAGAAAGCGCGTCGGCGTCTTCGTGTTTGCGCCCTGACCTGTACACAATCGTAATGTCAAACTCCTGCAAACGCAAACTCCACCGTGCGAGACGGCCGGATGGATCTCTGAGATTTGCCAGCCAGCAGAGCGAGTGGTGGTCAGTCACCACTTTGAAGGGACGACCGTAGAGGTAAGGCCGAAATTTGGTCGTCGCCCACACGACTGCGAGGCATTCTTTTTCTGACGTAGAATAGTTGGTCTCAGCTCGAGAAAGAGTACGACTGGCGTAAGCTATCACATGCTCAAAGCCGCCGTGTCGTTGTACAAGGACAGCGCCAAGTCCGACGTTGCTGGCATCTGTATGAATTTCTGTAGCAGCGTCCTCATCAAAATGGGCAAGAACAGGGGCTGTTTGCATTCTCTGTCGTAACTCTGTGAACGCTGTATCTTGTTCTGCGCCCCAAGTAAAGGGTACGTCATCTCGGGTGAGTCGCGTAAGAGGTTCAGCTATCTTAGAGAAGTTGGCGATAAATCGGCAATAATACGCGCACAAGCCGAGGAAACGGCGTACTGCTCTTTTATCTGATGGGACAGGGAAGGCGGCGACAGCAGCAGTTTTGTCTGGATCAGGTCGCACTCCATCTGCACTAATGACATGTCCCAAAAATTTCAGCTCTTCATAGCCGAAATGGCATTTTTGGGGTTTCAGCGTAAGTTCAGCTGTGCGAATGGCTTCCAGAACCTTTCTCAGACGCTACAGATGTTCTTCAAAACTCTCGGAAAAGATGACCACATCATCGAGGTAGACAAGGCAGCTTTGCCACTTCAAGCCAGCGAGAACTGCGTCCATCATCCTCTGAAAAGTGGCTGGTGCAGAACAGAGGCCGAAGGGAAGAACTCGGAATTCGTAAAGTCCGTCTGGAGTCACAAACGCGGTTTTTTCTCGGTCTCGTTCATCCACTTCATTTTGCCAATAGCCACTCTTTAGATCGATGGACGAAAAATACTTCGCACGTCGTAACCTGTCGAGGGAGTCGTCTACTCGTGGAAGCGGGTAGACGTCCTTTTTTGTGACGCTATTAAGCTTCCTGTAGTCAATACAGAATCGCAGCGTTCCGTCTTTTTTCTTTACTAGAATGACTGGCGAGGACCAAGCGCTGCTGGATGGTTGAATAATTCCGTCATCGAGCATCTCTTTTACTTGTGTCTGAATAGCCTCGCGTTCTTTGGCAGAAACGCGATAAGGCTGCTGCCGGATGGGGCGGACGTCATCGTCGGTAATAATTCGATGCTTCGTGAGGTGTGTTTGACGGACTTTAGAAGAAGAGGCGAAGCAAGATCTAAACTCAATTAAAAGGTCGTGAAGTGCAGCCTTTCTCTCGTCTGACAGCGTCGAATTAATGTCGATGTGGTCTAGAAATTCCTTATCCTCATGCGTTTCCTCGGACGCGAAGCACTCCGTGACGTCGGCAACAGGTTCTCCATAAGCTAGGGTGGTTCCACGGAAAAGATACCGGTGCTCGTAATTGAAGTTCGTAGCTAGTATCGTTGACTGTCCGTCACGGACGCGCACAACACTTCGGGCGGCGCATACACCTTGGAGCAGCAGAAGTGATAAGTTGCTTTCAGCCACCACGTCGCCGTCTTGGAAGTCTTCACAAGTGACTTCAATGGGAACAGTTGCTCGAGGTGGCAGCGTCACACTGTCGTCAGCAACACGCAGCGCAAGTCTACGGCAGTTATCGGCGTCTCGATCTGTTGCGCCTTGAGTCGAGAAGGTCACGATGCGCTCACGGAGATTTATGATGGCACCGTATTCCCGAAGGAAGTCCATGCCGATAATCAGCTGACGCGAACAGTCGGGGAGAACGAGGCAGCTGAGCACAAACGTTGACGCACGAATTTTCACTCTTACGGTACAGCGACCCAGTGGTGTTACAACGTGTCCTACCGCTGTTCGAATTCGCGTTCCATTCCACGGCGTGATCACTTTCCTGAGATCTTTCGCTAGCCTCCCGCTGATGATCGAATAGTCTGCACCAGTGTCTACCAATGCACTGACTGACCTGAAGACCGTCAACCAGCACAGGTATGTCGAGCGACACGCGGTCACTAAGTTCAGATGCGGATGTCGGCGTTTCTTCGGCACTGCGATTATTCTCTGACGAAATGCCTTCGGCGTTGCGTGCAAGCATCGATGGGAGGTCTTCCGCACTTTGAGTCCCAGCGACCTTGCCCCCGAAGGCCGCTGCCTTCAGTTTTCCCGACGAGGGCTCGGGGAGCGTTCCCGTGCCGTCACCCCAAAACGTGGCCCAGTGGCTGCGGGTCTCCTCGGAGATGGTGACCGCGATTGCCGTCGTGTAAAGGGTGCACGCTGTTGCGCGAGATATTCTTCGATATCCCTTGGCCTTTGACCAATTCGGGGACGAGGGGAATTGACGGAAAATCCGCGCAGTCCAAGTTGCCGGTATGGGCATTCGCGGTAAATGTGACCAGCCTCACCGCAATGATAGCAGAGGGGTCGTCTGTCTGGCGTACGCCAGAGATCAGACTTGCGCGTCGGTGTACGGCGACTATCAATGTCCAAATCAGCGTGCGCTGACTGAATCGCGACTGACGGCATCATTGTCTGGATCGGGACGTATGGCATTGTCTGGATCGGGACGTGCGGCACTGTCTGGATCGGGACGTGTGGCACTGGCTGGATCGGGACTCCTTGACCCGAAAGAGGAGTGGCAGATCGCAAGGCTTCCGCGTACGTACGACGGCGACTGTCAATAGACACAGGAGCCGTTTCCAGATCAACCGACGTGGGCGGAAAACGATGGGCGTGCAGCACCTGCTAGACCTCGTCGCGGATGACACTGATGATAGAACCAACATCGATTTGCCTTGTCCCGTACATCTTTTCCATTTCTTCCCGGACGACAGATCGAATGATCTCGCGAATCCATTCGGGGCTCTTGCTCCCAGGGGTGGCGAAAATCTCGGGAGTTGAGGCAGCATTCACTTGACGGTCAAACTGGGCAGACCGTTGGTGCAGTACTCGCTCCATTGTTCCCGCTTCAGTAAGGAACTCAGCAACACTTTTGGGGGGACTACGCACCAAACCAGCAAAAAGTTGTTCCTTCACACCACGCATGAGGTGGCGCAACTTTTTTTCTTCTGCCATAGCAGGATCCGCTCGCTTGAAAAGCCGTGTCATGTCCTCGACGTACATCGAGACGGTCTCGTTGGGCATCTGGATGCGTGATTGAAGTGCACGCTCCGCCCGTTCGCGGCGGTCGGGACTCCTGTAGGTCTCCAGGAGGCGACGCTGGAACTCGCGCCAAGATGTCAGAACATCATCCCTGTTCAAAAACCACGTCTTGGCACCGTCTTTTAGGCACGTGTACACGTTCCGGAGCTTCGCGGCATCATCCCAGTAATTGATCGCTGCGACACGTTCGAACTCACTCAGCCAGTCGTCAACATCTTCATGCTGCGCTCCGTGAAAGGGGCTAGGCATGAGCGGGTTCTGGACGGTGCAGTAGATCGGCGTGGAAGGTGTCGGAGCTTGCATGGGATCTTGTGTCGAAGTCATAGTCGCTGCGTCAGTGGTTGGTGTCTCAGGCGGTAGGCCTCGTTGGCGGCGGCTTACTCTATGAACAGGAGTGTCCACGGGTGCAGGGCTTGTGTTCCGGCTGCTGGACGGGGTCTTGGGCATCGGGTGGATTGCGAGACGTTGTACCCAGCAACTCCACCAGTCTTGTCACGTTACTCTCGACAAACTTGATAAAAAATGGGCTCGTTTAGTCGACTACTCAAGCAGCGGCTCAGAGAGATCGTCTTTGTCTTCTTTCACTCTTCGATCTCACCCAAGCAAACCATGTGGCAATATATATATATATATATATATATATATATATATATATATATATATATACACTGTTATCATCCAGCAGTAGCTTGATGATTATCAACGCAAATATAATTGGATTTGAATTACACTTCGGAATTAGAGATAAATTGCGAGCACTGTGACCACGTGGTCATTGACAGACAGCAGAAGAAAATTAGTGTTTAGAAAAAAGAAATTACGCGGCAATATGTGATTGTGGGTTAGCGCTCTGTATTGCACTGTAAGGAAAGCAATTTTCTTAGCTGCATTTAAATGTAGCTTAATATGTCACAGTATTGTTAAACTGGGTTTTGAAAGTTTTTGTTCACATTACAGTGCTTATGGGCTGCATCATCACGAAAAAGATATATATAGGACTGAAGCCTTAAAAAATTGTTTTCGGTAATATTGTAAACTTCATTCACGCTAGAATTAACCGGATATTTATTTCTCTCTCTGATGATGATGGTCATGAGGATGATGATGAGTATGATATTTATTGCCCTGCCCTTTGTGACGGGCGATCAAGCTGGAGATTTGAATCTGGCACAAGAAGTCTCTAATTACTGTTTGGTATATTTACTGCCGGACCTGCTCTATCCTGCAGATCATTCCCCCCGTGTAAAGTTAACCACGCGCTTTCTGCCCCTCGGTATCTTCCAGCTGCACCTCCTGTTGACGTTCTTGAAAAACCCAAATTTTCATTATTCGTTCTCGGTAAAACACCCCCTCCACCCGAGTTTCGGGGAGGGGGCGGGCCCTTAGGGCATTTTTTCCCTCCCCCTAGCTACGGGCCTGGCTCGAACTTATGCAAAATGTAACCTCTGAACAATATTCTCTGTCCCCAAGTTTCTTCTATACGGTAGTGAGTGCGGATATTTCGGTGTTCTCTTCATATTTGCTATGTTGCTTGCTGCAACGCCACCCAGGTCAAATTCACTTATTTATTCAAGTCCTGACCTATACGGTCTCGGTAGAATGAACAAGTAGGTGAGAAGGCTATGCTAAGCTTTGTTAGCAAGGTTATGTTATTTTAGGAGGTCAGGTTATGTTAGGTCAGGCTATGGTTAGAATATCCTAACGATAAGTCACTGCACTTCGTAGCATATCAAACCGCAACCGGCGCACATTCAACGAGGTGCGCCATCGATCCCCTTCTATGCGGGGCAGCGTGACGTCTCTTCAAGGTGCCCCATCGATTCGAGAGCGGCTGCTCTCCCAACTCACGAACTTCCCGCGGGGGGCATGCCCCTCATTCCTCGTCGGAAAATGCAATTCCAAGTGGGAGCATTCTAACGTGACCGCTCCGGAGTACATAGAAGGGAAGCCGAACATGCCGCAAAAGCGTTGCGACCTAGACGGTGAATCGATTGATCGGAGGCAGGAATTTCACTTCCCGTGCAATCGAGGCCATAATCGACATGCATCTCACGGAATCGATGCACTGTTCTCGTTGGAAGCAGCGTTCTTTATAAATCGAAGTGGGCCGTGAAACAGTAATTCCGCTCGAATAGTAACAACACTAAGACCACGGCCACCACACCCTCCCTGTACGTTGTGTGTTCCGGCCGCGCTAATATTCTCTCAACAGAGTGCAAACATTCGAGGATATGTGAAACAAGTGATTAATTTCGCGTTAAAATCACGACCACACTGCAAACGAAGAAAACGCATGACATATTAAATTCAGATATGCACCGCTGGCCTAACAGCGAGTAGAATAGAAAATATCCGACAGTGCGGATGAACTAAGAGTGCACGTGCGTAAAAGAGGTCATGTTTTGCACGCCGCATGTTTATGTGTGAACGTTTCATGTGCGCGCGCGCGTGTGTGTGACACGTAAAATATCGACGCGCAGTTACTTGCACATCAGGGGCGTAGGCAGCAATATTTTTTGAAAGGGGGGGGGGAGGGCTTTTCGAAATGATAATTTTAACGCGATAGCGATAAAGAGTTAGTTTTGCAGAAATTCCGGCGTCGTTATCGGCATCATTGTGAGCGAATCATCATCCTAGGCTTCACGGAAAAATTCAGGAAATGCAAAAAATAAATAATAAATATTCTAGGTCCGAGCAGGGGACTGAAACCGGGTCATTTGGGTGGCAAGCGGGAATTCTATGACAGAGCCACGTGTCTTTTTTTATTTTATGATATTTATTAAAATCAGTGCTAGAATGAACAGAAACTGACGCTGATAGTATGGAACATGAGTAAAATCACGCAGGGGCAACAAGGACATTGGCGTACCAGCCGGAGGGAGCAAAAGAGGCGCGAGCCCCCCCCCACCCCGAAAAAAGTTAGGGGGCTGACCCCCCCCCAACTTTCGACGTCACTGTTGGCTGCATGCTGGGGAAACCAATAATTAGGACGAAGTGTTCCTTCACCACAGTAATCACTCCATTATGTTGTTACGAGGTAATGTTACAATATAGTGAAATTTCTCCAACATTTTTTACCGTGACGATTTTCCTTGTATATATATTCTCTTTGCGGTGTGGACTGCCTATGCAGAGCTTTCGTGCCTTATGTGGTATAATACATGACTGCCACACGAATGGCTTGAATTGAATTGTAGCTGAAATCTTGATTACTATTCTCGGCAGTCGTTGGATCAAGCCTGCTGATGCCACATTTTTAAAACGTTGTAGAGTTTAAATCACCAACGTCTGTTGCCACCGCTCATAGGTAGATTCGAACGTTAATGTGCACTCCCGCATACCAAAGCGCGTAGTATACGGCCGGATGACACACATAACTGGAAGTTCCATGACGTACACGCCATGATTTTCACGTCATTTATGTCGGGACCAGGCACATGTTCTCATGCCCTCGTGCCCCCATATGCTGATTTTGGTCTATACTAGAGTGATTAGACAACTAAGCGAGCACCAAGAGGTAACTAGCCAGATAGGTAGATAAGTAGACAGAAATCGCTCGAAGTACCTTTTTTTCTGTGAGGATTGCTTCGCACTTAAAAAGTCGATTCTTTGTGAGCTGCTTTTAGCCATTAAAATTTCATTGAATGATACAAATATGGATTGTTGGGGAGGCAGCCATCAACATAATCGTATTCATTCAAAAAGTTGTGAAGCAATGCATAAAAAGCATCGTGTGTAATACTATTACTTGCATGACACGCATATGTGTATTAAAGAGCTCATTAATGTGCGAGCGCGTCGATGAAATTCTCGCTGTCTTACACACACACACACACACAGATATATATATATATATATATATATATCCCAGCTGACGAGTCAGTTAGGTTTGACCCTTACCCCCAACTTGTGAAAGAGTTGGTACGCCACTGAACAGCGCTCTAGCGTTACTGAGGAAACAATCGATGATTAACGAAGTTTAGTAGAGCAGCGGGAGTTCTTAAAGTCGCGTTAAGCAGGAAAGGTGACGAGGCCAAGAACCTCATCAAGGTGGGGTATTAGTCCGGCTTCAAGTCCACTTCATCATAAATGTCTTTCAGATGAACAGCCATATAAATTGTGTGCAAGAAGAAATTGTGGGTTCTGCGTTGCTCTCTGGCATCTGCTTTGGATACAGCGAAGATAACTTCCTCTGCTTGGAAATGCAGTGAAAGTAACTTTCATGCTTTACTGACACATGTGTCCTGTATAAATGGTTCACAATTCAACGTGAAATGTTGCCGTAACAATGCGTTGTACAAGCGTATATTGCCATGGGGCATCATAACAACTTCGTGGTTCAAAGCCGGTCTCTCAATTCAAAAGGAACACATGTTACTGCGCCTATATTGTTTAGGCCACGTAGTGGGTGCATAGGAAGTTCGAAAAGATTTCATGCACGAAGTCTTAAAAGTACGTACTAGCTACAGGATATCGCTATTGCGTTTAACCGTTAAAAATGACTATTAAGGGCGCCCCCCTCCCCCAATTTTTTGGCTCTGTACGCCACGGCAAAGAAAAATCCAAGGGAGGGGGGGGGGGGGCTAGGCCATGTGTGCCACCCTCTGGCTACGCCACTGTTTAGGTATTATGCCCACACACAGGGACAACCCTTACGGAAACGCCATACATGGCCCATATATAAGTTATATCTGGCCATATATAAGCATATATGGCAGCATATGTGGCCATATATAGGCATATATGGCAGCATATGTGGCCACATATAAGCATATATGGATGTATATCTGGCGGAGTCGGTTCATGTATGGGGTTATATACGGCCATATATGACGCGGTTGGCCCATATAAGGAGTCAAATCTGGCCAAATAAGGCACGGCCACACCATATATAACATATCAAGTGGATCCTTATATGTGGAAGTGCTCTCTTATTTGGGATGAACCACGTATATATTTAGCAACGTGATCACACTTTTATGCGAATTGTAATATATAACAATTTGTACACAAAGCTGACCTGCTTGTTTTTCATAACAATAGGAGTATTAAATATATATGTTGTTTCTGCCATGCAAAAAAACCGAAATTTCAGGTCAGATTTGTGTACGTGATAGTTGCAACTCAGTTGAATGCATATATGCATGCATTCGTGTAATTTAACTCGTACATTTTTCATGGCATTTACGTTTGAAACAATAAGT
Source organism: Rhipicephalus microplus (assembly GCF_043290135.1). NCBI lineage: Eukaryota > Metazoa > Arthropoda > Arachnida > Ixodida > Ixodidae > Rhipicephalus > Rhipicephalus microplus. The sequence goes on along the minus strand of NW_027464616.1, from coordinate 3,426,439 downwards.
TGCAATTAATACGACGTTAATAATGTATACAAGAGCAGACATGTTTTACGAGGAAGGAATCGTGTCAAGTCACAAAACGTATTGAAGCTTCCGAACCTCGCTATTCTTATAGAGCAATCCTATATAGTATTATGTAAAGACAAAATGCATGCAACTTATATTGTTCACATTAATGCATTGTTTAAAGTGGCAGCAAGAAAGAGTAATTTCAATGCACTTTTAGCTTCCACATCGGTGGACAAAATTTCTGATTATTTGAAAGTTTTGATGGCTATATGCTCCCTTCATATAACAAGATTTCTCTTAATCCTGTTGACCCCTCATCTGCGATTGCTTTCAGCAGCCATTTACTATAATTGCATGCGCAGTGCAATATTTAAGGGAGTATTTTCAAAAACAAAAAGAACTTACGTGAATGCAACTTGCAGGCACTATTATGATTACATTCAAGATGGAAGTTGTACTAATTTATTGCAAAAATACATCTTGCGTTTCCTTTGGCTACGTATAATGTTCCTGGCTGTGCACATAGCAAATTTATCGAAAATTTTATGATTGCACAAGTGAACAAATAATTTAGTGTAATGTTTGCAAGCGTCAAATAAATCTCACGTCATAGACATGTACGTTAAGAAAGGTGCAACTGACTCACACGTGATACATATTTAATGGACCATGTAATGAAATGCTGAAGCTTTATAGCAACATTTAACGTAGGCTGCCGAATTCACAAAACTTCTATTTTGTGTCGGTGTGTCATTACTTAGTCGAGGTCACTAAAGCGCACGTGCCATCATCAGGATTAGCCTAAACATTGCCTTGTGAATACAATTAGTATGACACATTTTTTGCGGGCTGGCGTGATACCTAAGCCAAACTCTACATTATGTAAACAGCCCCTTGTTGTGCAGGCGCGTAACGATTCAAACTGCTTGCGAACATATCCTTTCAACACCAACACGGTAGTGCACTTACTTATAAGATATGTATGCCGGTACATACCCACCAAACTGCGCAAGTGCACCCTCACGTATAGAGATTCATGGGCACCCGGACACTGGCATTTCATTCAATGTGGCTAGATATTTTCGGCCATGTCAGAATGATATGAGTGTATTATTATTATTATTATTATTATTATTATTATTATTAATATTATCATTATTATTATTGTTGTTGTTGTTGTTGCTGTATTTCGCAAAACGCCCAACAGCAAATCCATATGCTGTCATACTGCGTCGTTATGTAAGTTTTTTGAGATCAGTTATCTTGGTGTTCTTTTTGATAGCATGCTGAATTTTTTCTACTTGCATTAAATGTGCTGCCATGCGAGGCCTTCATTCTCTTCCTGTTGGCTCAACATCTCGCGAGAATCCGGTTCTTTTACAGCCTTCTACAAATTGTACACCGCGATATGTCGTGGTCAATTTGAGTACATATGCATATTTGATTTGGAATGGCCTTGCTAAATCCAGCAGTAGCGCCACTGAGTGAGTCAAGAAAAATTTCATAAGTATTTACCCTCATCGTTTCACTAGAATCCTTTCGCCCCGCCGCGGTGGTCTAGTGGCTAAGGTACTCGGCTGCTGACCCGCAGGTCGCGGGTTCGATTCCCGGCTGCGGCGGCTGCATTTCCGATGGAGGCGGAAATGTTTTAGGCCCGTGTACTCAGATTTGGGTGCACGTTAAAGAACCCCAGGTGGTCAAAATTTCCGGAGCCCTCCACTACGGCGTCTCTCATAATCAAATGGTGGTTTTGGGACGTTAAACCCCACAAATCAATCAATCAATCAATCAATCACTAGAATCCTTTCAACACTGCTAGAATATTATATTTGCCATCAGTTAACGGCCGGCAAAATTGCGCTGAGCTGTTATTTCTTTACAAGCTAGTTCAGGGTGAGATATTCTGCCCTTCTCGGTTGTAATAATTTTGAAACTCCGCGTAAGTTATCGAGAGAGAATCGACCGTTGCATGTACCTGCCAGCTTCTTTGAACACTCTATCCTTTACAGAATACCGAGTCTATCTAACGTCAACTTTCTCAATTCGTTATGTTTTTCATAGTCTACAGTCATTTTTTTTTGTCAGTGAGGGCTGCCCTGTCCTAACGTAGCTTTGCACATGCACAGATTCTTCCCTTTTCCGTCTTTCAGGAAGCCTTCGCCACGGTTGTGTATATTCTACATTATTTTTCAGTCCCATTCCATGAATATCTACTCTTTTTTTGTTGTTTCCATTGTGCGTTGATTTCTTTTCGACTGCTCGTTTTTGCTCTTTTTTTGCATTTCTGTGGACAGTCTGTAATGTATTGTTTGTTTTTGTTTTCTTTTCGCGCGCGCCAGCATGAAAGACCCTATGGTTGTTCTTGGGTAGGTTAAAAAATGATTGATTGATTATTCGTTGATTGAATATTATTATTATCATTTTAAATGCTTGCGAAATAAGATGAAAATTCCGCTGAAACGCGTCTTCGTAGCCAGCGTACACGAACCAGCGATTTCAGCTCCACGGAATGCCTGTCTCAAAGGTCTTGCACGTGCAGCTTTCTGGGCCCGCGGGAGGAAGTTGAAGTCCATTGTTCGAAAAAAACTCGCCTGACTGCATTGGTTGCAAGGGGTGCGCACAGTAAAAAAAATACAAAAAAGGGCGCCCGTCGGATGAGTGGACACTTCGGAGAAAGTTGTTCAAAGAAGCGTGGCGCGTAGGCACCATGTAGCCCTGCCGTACGTGGCATACAACAGTCTGTCGACAGTCGACACAGCAGGAAAGAGAGTGCCGCGGCCCATTTCAAGTAACGACGAAGAAAATAGTTTGCACAAACATTCAGTCGTATGGTAATAACATTGCGTCAATAATAGTTAAAAAATGAAACGTCGTTCACCAATAAGCTCAGGAAAATTTAGTTCTAGTGAAAAGTGCGTAAATCATTGATCTCAAGGAGTAATGTAGTATCCATTGCAATATTCATTGTCAAGCCTGCGTGCACTGTATCCGTCCGCGTCATTGTTGTTTTTTTTGCTCGCCGGAGTCACGGGTGCCATGCTGATCGAGTTTGTTAATTTTCATTCCTTTTGCTCTAATTTGTGTTCAACTACTGCTCCAATTTACACAAGATAATCGCGCAGCTCTCAGGAATCTACTTCGCTGTACGTGGCGAAATTGTGGACGGACGTAGAAGTGTTTTTGTGTGCGTGTGCGTCTGTACGCTGCTGGATTGGCGATCGTCAACTTTTCGTGCGAGAAGAAAATGGATACCCACGCTTGCGGGCAAGTGCTGCTTCAAAACTTCTTCCTAAAGCAGTACGAATGCACGTGGTGGCTTTAAGGTGTGAATAGGTTATCAGGATTAACAGGCTCCTTGAAAGACAAGTCTCGGTTAAATGTTAAGGTAAGTTCATCATTTTCATTACCTTCGCACGTTGTTCATAAATATTATGATAACTCGAAAACATACCACATTGCATGCTTGCTGAGTAAATAACTTTATGCTAATCGTGGTTACGTCATTAGGCTGTTTTGTTTAAGCGATACGACAACACTTTCTTTTTTTTTTCACTTGATCCAGACAGTGCTCTATTTAATCAAAAAATCTACGCCAGGAAAATGATGGTTTTTTGCCATTGTACTTTTTATAAATATGTTGATGTAAATATACTTGTGTCTTATTTTTCTCATTTTAACGCTTGAGGAAAAACCAAGGATAAATTACAACTTGCGCAATTACAAATAAAAAAGAGTTGCATATCTCAAACTCCAAGGGTGTCATGAGATTTATGAGCCCACGTTTGAATTTGTCTTGCGTTTGAATTTATCTTTCTTCGTCTACGTTCTACTTGTTTTTATATTTACGTGTGTTTTGATAAGGACACGCAGTTAAAATTTTGTTGCTAGTTTGATTCTTCAAAGCAGGGTGCTATGTCACGGATCCAAATGGAAAAACTTAAGAATAGCCCGTAATTTAGTTTCCGCCATCTACAACCAGGGTGATATAAGTGTAAATTTGAATGCAATGCGTATATCACAGGCGACATTATCGTTACTGATGTCGCAAAATCGCGTGGTTATCTTGAGGAACTGCGTATACCCGCATACATAGTTACACAAAATAATGTGATGTCACGTTTTAATCCGTGAGCACTGTAGATAGTTTTACGCAAGCCGACAAATAAACTGGTATGATGCATTAGGGCTTGCAATGCGTGAAAAAACTGGGGGACCGTTAAGCTCCGTTTTTCACAGTTGAACGTGATAGCAGTATCGATCCTGTTTCTTGTGCGTAATTCAATCACTTAGTGTGTACTCTTTATTGCATGATGCTACTTAAACAAATTTAATTGTGGAATAGTACTGTGTAATTGAGAAGGTTGAAAGTGTCTCAACGAAGGTTTCGCACATGGCTGCATTTTGTGTAAAAAAGGGGTAACATAGTTTAAAGAACAAGAAATATTATGTAATTACTGAGTTGCGCCAAAAAATTGAAATACAAAAGGAAGACACCTAGACGCAGCACCCACTGACAACTGAAACATTGTTGGAGAAAACAGACATACGTATATATGCGGTTACGAGAACACGTGCGGTGAAAGAAAAGGATAAGATGAGCAGACAGATTGTATAAATGATGCGCTTCCAGGAAAGCTACCTCAGTAGCAAGCAACATAAGTGAGAGTTACGTGACACATGAATCCCCAGCTTTGTTTATGAAATACGCCTCTCCGATTTCCTGCGCTATACCGTGCCACTGAATTTAGCTTTAACTACCGTATTCCAAACAAGGGCGCGCAGCCACACTCTCTACAATATGATGATTGGTTAAAGAATGGTTGTTAATTCCTTTAAAGAAGCTTTGTGATCTACAATTATATAAATACATTCTAAATAATACTTCCCACACGACAGCGCAGTGCCGTCCACCACACGATGTCCACACTGTGAAAGAAAATGATCAGATGTCTGCTCATCTAATCATTTTTTTCCACCTCACGTGTTGTCGTAACCGCATACATATGTCTGTTTTCTTCAATAAAGTTTCAGTTGTTAGTGTGCGCTGTGTCCAGGTGTCTTCCTTTCGCACTTCAAATTTTTTCGCGCAACTAAGTTAAGATGAAGTACCAACTCGCCCAGCAGAACGTGCTTCTCAATATAATGTGTGTAAAATGTTTTAGAACTTTATGCACCCACTACGCAGTCGTGAGGAAATACGTGCAGTAACCAGTGTGCCTTTTGTAATGGTTGGCTGTCTTTAGACCGCGAAGTCATGTTGGTAATAACGTGTTGTGATGCTTGATGACAATGCACGCTTGTATCATGCAATATAGCTGCGATATTAAAGGTGTTGTGAAACCTGCATGCAGGATACATGTATTTATTAAGCATGACAGTTATTTTCCTTGCATTTACAACAAGAGGAAGTTATTCATGCTTTATTTCCAAGCAGATGCATAGCTGTGTTGTAGAGCACTTGCATGCCATGCAAATTGCCTGCATGATTTCGATCATCACTCAAACCCGAAAATTTATAATATTTGTTTTATTTGCATTCTCTCAATTTTCGATCATTGACAAGACGATTTTTCATGGAGAGCCACCGATGCCTACACTGGAATTTCTGCAGAATGAGCTCTTTACAACTGTTGCTTTAATGATGCATTATTGGCAAAATGGAAAGCGGATTACGTTTACAAAGTACATTTTTAGTGTCCCGTTGGCAAGAAATATTGTTAAATGCCTCCGTTCCCACGCGCACAGAGACCTATAGACACCAGTTTTAGAAGTCGTTCTATAGGTCATTTGTCACAATACTTGTACATAACAAGCTTGCATACCAATCACTTTCGACCGAACTTCTTAAAAGTTGATTATCAACTCATTTAAGTTATTCAATGCACACGCAGTTCATACGGTCAATAGCAAGTCATATTTAGTTTTGACTGACTATGGACGCTCCATTGACACACGAGAAAAGTTTTAAACATAACACACTGTGAAAGATATCTTTACGAAACTCAAATTGGGTTCTTTTATGCTATTTATTTTTGTCAAGTCGGAATCGATAAAGCGGAATATTTACTGGCACCGTACTATGTCTCAGACCGTGTTGACCATAGGTTCAAGATAAGAATAATCGCATGCAAGACTGACGTGTTTCAAAATGATTTGTTACCAAAAAAAATACAAGATGGAACCAGCTGCCTTCTAGCATTGCCTCTACACTCCCAAATATTTGTTTTATTTCATGTTAGAATTGTTCCGATTTATATGTTAGAACATGTTCCGATTTATATATGAATTTTTCTTGCAGATTGTGATTCAGGTGACTTTGATTATTTGTTTGGCTGACTATGTATTTTTTGTATTCTACTTTTCGTAAATGCTCCCCCAATGTAATGCCAATTGGTGCTGTGGGTAATGAAATAAATAGATAAATAAAAAAGTGTCGATAAGTAAGCAATAAATTTAAGCACAAAGAATGTATCTCTTCAGGAAAAGTGGACTAACAGTGACATGTGCCCACCACAAACTTTAAATATGATGCCAAGTTACATTTTAGCAAATTGTTGTTGAGAATAACTTGAGATATATTGAGGATAACTTAATTGAACAAGAATGTTCTGGGGTATGTACTGCCTTTGTTTTGGAGATGATAGTGACTGCATGCAGACCTTTCAACAAACAGGTATATTTCTAGCTGAAGAATGATTTGAGCAGCTATATTTTTTGCCGGTGACACAGGCTGAACTAATATAGATGAATCATTTGAATGGCTTTATATAAAGGTAACCATATAAGGCCATATATGAAAGCATCCATATAAGACCTTATATGGATGTCTCTATATATAGCCATATATGGCCATATACAGCAGCACCCATATATGGGGATATAAGGCCCATATATGTCTATATCAGGATTTGAACATATCAGTTTATATACGGCCCATATATGGGGATTCCGTATATGGGCCAGATATGCCCAATTCCTGATGTAGCCATATATGGGGATTTTTATATAAGTCCATATATAGGATTTTTGTAAGGGAAAGCACGGTCTTTAAACTTCCCATCATTTACAAACCTTATAAGGGCCACATAGACAAATGCTGCTCGCGGTCATCACTGCACGCTAAGTTGACGCAAACCACCGCTCGACCTCGAATGGTTCCCCACCGCGGTGGTCTAGTGGCTAAGGTACTCGGCTGCTGATCCGCAGGTCGCGGGATCGAATCCCGGCATTGGTGGCTGCATTTCCGATGGAGGCACAGATGCTGTAGGCCCGTGTGCTCAGATTTGGGTACACGTTAAAGAACCCCGGGTGGTCGAAACTTCCGGAGCCCTCCACTGCGGCGTCTCCATAATCATATACGGTTTTGGGACGTTAAACCCCACATATCATCAACTTCGGATAGTTGAACAATGGTTTGTTAATTGTTTGAGGTGCTTCGTGGTTGCGGTGTTGGTACGGCATCCCGTAGCCCCTTGCAGGCAATTCTCAAGCAGCAGATCGTAGAGCATATGCGAAGCTAGGCACAACATTTTGCTGAACTCTCGGCCACTGTGCTACGCAGTACAAGAGGAAGACGTGGCAAAGTGAACACTTTTTTTACTTTCCAAATTAACCTGTCTCGAGAGATTTCCCTGCAATATATTTTGCACAGTGCATTAATGCGCGTGTTAGAGCTGTCTACACACCGTCCTGACATAGAATGTAACACAATGAAATCGTTCTAAATCTTCGCAATGCACAGGAAGCCGTGTTAGCAAGCATGTTAAATTTAAAGGAAAGAGAAACATAATATTATTTGTATGAATAATTTACATATTTTCACAATGACTAAAGAAAGAGATGCTGTTGTGGCGAGAACGAGAGAAACAGTGCGCTAGAAGTGCTGGTACACTCTGGCCCGCTTTTGCATTGGCCAGACAGGAAAGTGGGAAAGGGTGTTAGGTATGACAATGGGAAAGAAAAGAGGTGATACGTACAGTACATTAAGCATGTGAGACAGTGGTTAACCTCGCGTTTTCCTTATATAACTGCAGCCTTGCGCATGATAATGATGATGACGACGATGATGATGATGAATACTTTATACATAGTGCTACAAGTGCGAGGAAGTGATCCTAAATCCGGGAATGTGCACTTGCGGCGGGAAGAAGCAAAAATAATGAAAAAAAACAGCATACAGTGAACAAACCTGCGCCACTGTTTGGCATGATATAACAACTGACGTGTCTTTACGTTTTTAAAACAAAAAAAAATTATTTTAGTGGAGTGCAGGGTCAGCTTCAAGCGTGGTAATTTTTTTTTGTGAAATGAATAGGATGCGTGCTAACAGAAAAAGCAGTGCGAAGTATTCCCGAACAAGACCTCTAATCAGCTCAATGCTCTCGTTGGCTTTGCCATTGCTAAGCAACTTACACGGTTCAGGCGTTCCGTAAAGAAGGGTTACTTTCAAACGCCTTGTTTTACTCTGTACATTCTTTTTGAGGATTATTTATAGTAGTTAGATGCTCGCTAATGTTGCGAGCGAGGCGCCATTCGTGACCTGCGTTATCGATCGGAATTGGCCACTGACGAGGGTGGCTCGGCGACCTGTGATTGGCTCCGAGGAGAGGTCACTCATGTGAAACTGTGTAACCGCGGTGTATGTTTTTTCCACCGTGATTGTGACAAATACACGAGCAACGAACCAACAAAAACAACAAAGAAGGTGATGTCGGTAGCAGCAGCACCGGGAGAATGTAACGCGTAAAAACAAAATGGTAACTGCGAACGTTTATGTAAACGGTGGTACCTTCTTGACGCCGCCTTGTCGCCTTCAGCGTGAACAAGCGTTACACGTTTAAAATAAAAGGTTGAGTCAGGATGAAGCAGCGTTTCTAGAGGTTCTAAAAACGTCAGACAGACTGCAGAAAGAATGATAAAACAAGGAAACGACCAAATATTCAGTGACACGAAAAAGGCGAACCGTTTAGCTCAGATGTAACGCTCGGCGACAGTGTTCGCGCTGTGTGCCGACGCGTGTCGTTGAATGCCCGAGGCGTTTTGGGGTGCAGGCAATGGTTGTTTGTCAGAAGACGTTGTGCTTGCTAGGAGAAGAATGCTGGAGAGAGCAGGTTTCTACCAAAAGAATAAAGGCAGGAACCCGGCTTCTCTTTTCTTAAAGTAGTACGAGAAGAAAAGAAATGACAGCGAACAAAAATATAAAATAAGAGTAGTTCCTGAAGAAAAAACCGCGATTGTAAACAATCCCCCCCCCCCCCCCCAGGAATCGACGCCCGTTTACGGTAGATGGTTTCTTTGGGACGGACAGATTTCTGCTGGGAGAAGAGACGAGGATGCACGTTGAAATTGGCGGTCTCTATTTTTGTGTTCATCCATCAACAAACCTGTCTATCATCGCGGCGTAGAAACAGTGCTAAGACGGGGCGGCGGCTTAATAAGAGCACGGCGTTGATAAATCACCCTACTCTCTTGCGTGCGCATTACTCCTTTGATGTCCCTCCTTGTTCGTGACGGAGGTATATATAATGCTGCGAGAAAAAGCGAGCGCTTTTTCTGCTTTCCTCCACGATGCAAGCTAAAACAACAACAACAAAAAAGAGACAACCCTTTGACATCCTTTCTTTTTATCTGTCCTGATCGAGTTGCCAAGGAAGGCGCTGTAATTAAAAAGTACACGTATTTTATTTGGAGATCTTTATAATCTCCTGAAAGAGTCGTGGCACCCAGAAAAGGTTTTGGAAAGTAAGGTATAACCTAGAAAAGTGTTGTACACGCTTAATATATATATATATATATATATATATATATCATAATGCGTATACGAGGCATTACTTACTGCCTTTGTTGTAATTGCGTGCTTCGTCAGGGGCGCGTGCGCTTGCCGGAGAAGCTGCTGAATCCATCTTTATTGAACAAAGAGTCTTTATTATTATGGCGTTGATGAACTGGTACGCGCCACAAGACAGCAGGAGGTAAGGTAATCGGACCATCATGATGTCGTTGACGATATTTAAACGGCGCAGGTAAAGCCCGGGCTTGTTGTGGTAGAAAGACAAACAGAACTTCATTCGCATCCTTGAATAAAATAGCACTGGGAGTAAAGATAATAGTGATGGACGAAACACATGGCACTGCAGTGAACGGTTTGTGTCCTTGGGGCTTTTTAGATGTCCCTGTTCACCGTGCGTGATTTTCTTCGATGATATTTATTTATTGACTTATTTATTTATTTATTTATTATACCCTCAAGATTTTCACATTACAGAGGGGAGGGGCGTGTTACATGACAAAAATGCGAAACAACACTTGATAAATATATAAAAGAACGAAATTTCAATAATTGGAAGAATGATACAGAAATACGTTATATATAAACTACGTCAACAAAGACAATGTAGCAGTAGCGATAATGCAGGGAGTACATGTTCAAGAACTAAGCAAAGAACAGCAAACAATCCCCCCAAGAAACAGCAAAAAAAAAACAAAAAAAGGACACACACACACGCATATATATATATATATATATATATATATATATAAATATATATAAAATAAGGGAAAGAAGTAAATACCTAAGGGCTCGTTTTTTCGTGTTTTAACACAATATTTATGAGATCTAACAGACAGTAATGCCAAGGAATGTACAGGGGAAGTAATTAGAACCAATGGAATGTAAATAAGAAGAAAGAAGTAAGAAAAGTGGATGAAAACAAGCCCCCCAGGAATCCTGCTCACGGCTGGTTATTTTTTCATCCACTTTTCTTACTTCTTTCTTTTTATTTACATTCCATTGGTTCTAATAACTTCCCCTGTACATTCCTTGGCATTACTGTCTGTTAGATGTCATATATATATATATATATATATATATATATATATATATATATTCGTAGCGTTGCATATAGTCAAGTAGATCCTCCGTGAGTGGTCACAACGTGGTTTATTTCGACGTTTCGGCCTAGAGTCTGGCCTTCACCAGGCGTAGAGCCACATCTTCTTCATCCTGATGAAGGCCAGACTCTAGGCCAAAACTTCGAAATAAACCACGTTGTAACCGCTCACGGAAAATCAACCTGACTATATATATATATATATATATATATATATATATATATATATATATATATTCCAATTCATGCGTTAGTGTAGTGCCACCAGGATCCCACATGGATGGTGCGTATTCAAGCGATGGACGAATGTAGGTACTGTAAATGTAGTTACGTATATACTAATTTGCGCCATAGCGTCAAGTGCAAAAGCGAAAACGGGTGCAGTTCTCGTATGTGCCTCATCGAAGATTATGGGACTTCGCATCCTTTCTGACGTGTCGCCCCAGGGCTCATTCAATCTGCGTGATACCCATTTCAATATCATCATCATCATACTGACTACACCCACTGCAGGACCAAGGCCTCTCCCATTCGTGTTCCGCCAGTCAACTCAGTCTTGTGCTTGCTGGAGCCACGTTATACCAGCAAACCTCCTAATGTTATCTGCCCACCTAATTGTCTGTTTCCCCCTCACCCATTTACCTTTTCTTGGAATCCAGTGTGTGATCCTTTATGACGAGCGGTTATCTTCCCTCCGCGCTACGCGCCCTGCCCATGACCTTTTCTCCTTCTTCTTTTCGACTATGATGTCCTTACAACCCGTTTATTCCCTGACCCACTCAGCCCTCTTCCTGTCCCTTAGGGACAAGAAGAGAGCACAGTGAGTCATTATAGTCGTTTCAATATAGTCTTGCTTTAAAAAGGTCTTGATTTGGTCAGTCGTCCTACATGTGATGTGTGCCCATTTCGCAATTGAGAAATTATACTTTGTTTTCTATTTGTACAATGTAAGCAGCTGAGTTGTACGGGAATGCCATATAAGGTCTGCTTGTAAGTATAATTTAGTGCAACGCAGAACTTCGTCGCAACTCCAAACGAATGTTAGATGAAGAGTCCGATGTTAGAGCATCGGCCGCGTTATGCGAAGGTCGCAGGTACGGTTTCTGCTGGCGGCAAGTTGTCTTTTCATCCACAATTCTTTCTTCGCATTTACATCACAATTACTTCCAACAACATCGCTTATTATTTAGTTGGCATCATTTTATGTTAGTTCCTAATTATAAGAAATGGGAACGGCATTCAGGTTCGGCTTCCTTGGACTTCAATGCACCATCTGGAAGTGTTTCTTAGCCTTTTGAGACATCCCATACAAAATAAACCAATTTTAAGTGAACTTGACGCTGAACTGTGCTTTGTGTGCTTGTTTTAGGCAGAAGTTTTCTCTTCCTCGTTACCTACCGGCCTTTCTGCCCCCCTTCTTTTTATTGCAGGGTAGGCAACAGAGTTATGCACATACCCTCCAAGCATTGCCCTTATGGTCATCTGCTTTGCTGCTGACCTTAAAAACGTCGGCTCGATGGTGACCGCCACGGTCGCATTTCAATGGCGGAAAAACGCAAAATATTTGTGCACTAGTGATGTCAGCGCACGTCAAGAAACTCCAGGTGACCGAAATTACACGGGGACTCAAACAAGACATTTCCGTAGCCTTAATCGCTTGGGAACGTTAAACAAAATAAGCCAAACCTTACGTCACCCTCTCTCTGAATGTTACACCGCCCAGCCCTGGTCAGAGAATGCACATGTACGACTGCTCTGGCTGCGATGTTCCTTCAGCCCCGCCGGGGTGGTCTAGCGGCTAAGGTACTCGGCTGCTGACCGCAAGTCACGGGATCGAATACCGGCTGCGGCGGCTGCATTTTCGATGGAGGCGAAATTGCTGTAGGCCCGTGTGCTCAGATGGGTGCACGTTAAAAGAACCCCAGGTGGCCGAAATTTCCGGAGCCCTCCTCTACGGCGTCTCTCATAATCATAAGACGGTGTTGGGACGTTAAACCCCACATATCATCGTCATGTTCTTCCTTCATTTTAGCGCTTGCTTTGATCAACTCTTCGCAGAGACTTTACGTCTTGAATCACATTAAACGGGCTCGATCGATTCTCTTCATTGCGACAACGCTGTTTCAGGTCATAATCATCACGGCCATGCTTCCATTAGCGTTGAAGTTTCTCTCGTACTTATGCGAGCCTCCCCCAAAAAAAGACCTTCACCCCTAATTTAAGCTCCGTCTCCTAGGAAACATCCCTCGGTTCTTTTCAGAAGGATCCTGATGACCGGATCGAGTTGATTTGTGCGCTATCGTCTTGGCGATGGAAATGAGGTATTTTCTCCGGTGCCGCGCCCCCGTCCGCTTGCGTAACGTGCAAATCCCTTCTGCGGACATTACCGATGGCCTTGGCAAACGGGGGGTCCCGTACGAATCGATTCCGACTGACCCGTCGTTCTTATGCTGCCATTCTATCCAAATGCTATTCGATTATAACGTCCCGTCTCGGCCCTTCTAAAGACGCCACGTCTCACAGAAGCCCGTATTTGAGCAGCGCCGCAGTGAGCCGCAGTGAGCTTGCATGGAAAAAGGTTTGGACCAAGGAGCATCCAATCTCGCCGTGACTAAGGCGTCGCCCATCTCCCGCGCCTAAAAACAGCACGATTGGGCGTCGTCTTACTCCGCGAATTGCGAGTCTGAACCCTCTCTCTGTCGAGAGCTGTGACGTTAAGTGCGTCACGTCGTCTGCTCGAGGCAGATTGCACCCTAGTCGGGGGCGCCAAACGACCAGCCGATTCGGGAGCCGGCGCTCTGGTCGCTAATTGCTCTTCGCAATTTGCGCGTTGGTTTGCGTTTTTTTTTTTACGATTTCAGGAGCGCCCTCCGCAGCAACCTGGTCGTGCTGTTTCCAGTCTCCCCGTAAGCAAGAAATAAAGAAGAGAGAATGACCCTCGCTTTGTCTTTGTCGGGTGATAGGTGTTTATTCGAAAGTCGTTGGTGATGCTGAAAGCCGTTCGCCGAATAAGTGCCGTGAGTGGGAAAACGTGGCTCGTTAGGGCGGCATTGATTACGCTGGGAGAGTCGGAAGCGCCGAATGGTGGCGCGTGCATTTGAAGATTGCGGTGCGCGCTGGCCGTTGCTCCATCGTAGCCGTTCTCGTAGGAGTCTTTTCAGTATTGTGGATGACGCGGCCTTAACGTAGACTTAGTTTGTTTCATGGGAGTTCAACGTACACTGACTTCGCATCATGCATGATCATGACGTTGACTTGGTTCTATCGTCATTTGAGTATGTATGCTCGTGAGTGTGTCTTTATTTGTGCGTGTATATGTACACGTGGAAAACATGAAAATGTCGGGAGGGGGGCGTGGGATTTCATAGCATATACAGTAACTGTAGGACGCCCTAAACCTGCTCTTCTCCGCCAATGGTAGGGCGACTAAACAAGTAGAGCGTATAACAGATGCATTTCACGGCTAATATACGACGTTTTCATTTCCAGATAACTGAAAGATTGTTCGTGCGACAAGGGTGGGCTATTTTTCCTTTCTCGGTGTACATAACGTGTGCTGCGAAGATATAGAAATCAGGTGCGCTATAAAAAAAGGTGTCCACGTGGTCGGAACAGTCACCTTTTAGAACTGTTCAAACTTATAGTAGCGTCATTTGTAGACCACGCGGAACTTGCGAAGAGGGAGAGACAGAGGGTCCAAGAGAGAAGAAAAGCTGAGTATATTTCTACAACGCAGCGGTACGCAGGAGAGGTGGACGAGAGTGCATGCATAGTAAAGCATAGCATAGCATAGTAAGGGAATAAGAATGTGACAGCAGGAACAAGGGAAGGATGAGGGGATAGCGTGAAGCATAGCATAGCCATGGATTGTTAATACAGTGCAGAATGGAGAGGGGGCGATGCAAGGATCAGGAGGAGAGATGTGTGAGTGAGGAGGATAGAAAGGATAAGGGGGACAGGGTAAAGCATATCATAGCCATCTGTTGTAAAGTATGGCAATGGGTGGAACGAAGGGGGATGTGAGGGTGAGAATGATTGAATGGAGCATAGTATATACATGTATAGCATAGGTGTGGCAAAGGAAACACAGGGTCAAGAGGAGCAAAAGGACAAAGAGGATGATAAAGCATAGCGTAGTCTTGTATGGTACAGTCTCGTTTAGTACAGCACTGCGGGGATGGGAAGAGAAGTGAGGGTTAGAGTAAGAGAAAGGGGTGGGAAACGCCACCATGCAGCACAGCTACTTCCTCCGCCATTGCACCACTGGTGCGTAGATGCTGTAGACAACGAAGAGGAGACCCAGACCCGTTGGTCTGGCTACATTGAAGGTAACATATATCAACTGAGTGAGCCAGCGCTCGTGGCTGTCGCTCGCGCCTCTTATTCCCCCTGTATTTGCAACAGGTGCCGCATTTCTTCATTAAGTGGGTCATAATGTAACGGCCCTAAGGATGTCTCGCATGCACGCTATAGCTCATTCTCATTTCGCCTGGGACGCACGTGCTCCACCACCTCGAAGTCACGTCTGCGTATCGTTCCGCAATGCCTCGACGGTTAATAACGGGGCTGGTAGACGGCGTGGTATTATAATTCAGAATTATTATTAGGTATTCCAAGTCACTTTAGCAATTAACAAATCTTAATTTTACATGATTGGTTAAGAATCGCAGTTCCTTTTGAACAATGCACTTGAGTAGAAGCACCCCCGATGGTGCGACTTGAGCCGCAACATTATTAACAGTTACTTGATCGGAGACAGCTCAAAATGTGAGGAATTCACCTGCTATTTCACTGAACAAGATAACTTGGAGTGAGAGTATAGTAAAAAAGAAGGAAACGGGCGCTAAGACAGTACGGAAGTTTATAACGCACGAAAAAGCACATGGACAGATGAACATGGGACAGGCTTTACTTGCAACAATGTTTATTCCAGAAAGAGGTAACTGTTTATATAGGCAACATCGCTTTTGAATCATCATGATTTCAAGACAGGGAGCTTAGCCAGTTTTTAGAGTGGGTGGCCACCCGGCACGTGGGAAGAGTGAAATGAAAAAAAAAAGAAAGTCCGCCTTTTGGACCGCAGTGCAGGAGAAACTTGGTGTAACAAGACCTGCTAACGAAGAATAAAGCGATTGTCACAAAAAAAAAACGCAAATATCTTCGCAAGTTTTTTTTTGTTCTGAGTTAACTTGTATCTCTACCTCTTATAACGATACACTGAACATAATTACGTCAATTTCGTTCCTTAGTAGCATTATTTTCCTTCTGAGCCACGTTTTAACAATTTAATCTAAATAAGAAACTAATCGACTTTGTTACAGCGAGATTGTACTGTACATTATATATAATGCTCGCTAATGTGTCCTTCCTTTTTCTCTTTACCGCTTGCAGGAGACCAATCATTGCGGTTTCTGATAAAAGTCTTCGAAGGGCGGCAGGCACGCCTTCGAGTTCCGTCCAATTCCCGTCGTCGTTTTTGACCGACGGGTGAGCATCGCCGGCGCGGCCCCGACCGCGTCGCCCATTTGGGCCTCTGCCGCGAGTCCGTCCTTAGCAGCGCAGCCGTGGCGGCGGTAACGCTGTCGGGCTGTCCGCACTGCTGCATGGACGAGGGCCGTTTCTGCGTCCTCTCGGCCTACGACATGAACGGCCTGCCTTCCTCCCTGGATACCAGGGGAGGTGGCACGGCTGGCACGAACGCCGCAACCGCCACCACGACTCCTGGTGGCGTGGTCACCACTACCTGCACGGGCTCGACGGGAGGAGGCGACGCCGACCTGGCTTCCAGCTCCACGAGGACAAGATCCGTGTGTGCCAGGGCGTGCTCCTCCTTCTCCAGGCTCGGGCGGTGGTGAGTATTACACCAAACCTTTATGCTTTCCGGTGAAGCAGTGTTACCTAATGTGCCAGTCAGCAGGCTCCGGAACACGCAGGATAAGGTCGCGCATTTTTGCTGTGCGTGACCAACCTCGTTCAACGCGCAGTGACGTCAACTCGGCGATCGGCGACGTGACGTAGCACGCAGCTCGTCGATTGGTCTAGACCAGGTATCAATAAGAGTAATTTAGTCAACGTCGCCGATCGCCGAGTTGACGTCACTGCGTGTGGAAGAAGGTTGGTCACGCGCAGGAAAAATGCGCGAGCTTTTCCTGCACGTTACGGAGCCTGTTGACTGGCCCTTTAAAGAAATGCCCTCCCCTCCCCAAAAGGAATCCTGACGAACTGCGAATGCATTTCTTGCGCAGAGAGAGAGTACTGTTGCCGTCAGACAGTTGCCTTCCCCGACTTCTGCCATCGGCTTGAGAAGCGCCCAGCCAGCAAACGGTCGAAAGTTAGGAGCGAGCGGACGAGAGAGTGGGGCGCCAGCGTTCTTGACTCGGCGTTGGCGTTTCCAAGGCGTCTCGAGCACAAATTTCAGGATGTTCTTGTGAGGCGGCCAGTCAGCGATTGGCCGAGAGGGAGGCGCGAGTGGACGGAAGAGTGGGGCGCAGGGCGGAGAGAGAGCGAACGTTGAGAGGAGCGGCGAAGCACTGTACCTACCTTCTCCTACACTCTTTCACTCCACATGCTTCGGTTGATTGGGGCGAGGATAACCGCGTGCGCCCGCAGGTGCTGCTATAGGAGAGGGAGTGAGAGTGGAGAGATAACACCTTCCGTCGCGCGGACACCAACGCGGACGCCAGATGCTGCACATAGCCAGACTAAGTAATGCATTTGCGTTTAAAAAACCGACAGGTCATGGCGGAACGCGTAGCACATGTCATAGCAGAAGCTGGAAGAGTGGCCTTTCAGAGCCCTTTTAAGCATTCATTGAATACCTGCTACAAGCACACTTTTAAGGTACCCACTACGCCATTGATCATCACAATATTCGCGTAGCAGGGAGGCATTCAGTATGCCATCCTTTGTCATTCTTCCGAGAAGCGTGGTACCCGCTACACTCGAGAGAAGAACTGTGTGCATTTTTTTATGCTGTCGCTGACAACGTTGTAGAATTGCGCCGGAAGCGTTTGTATTGAGTTAGAACATTCGATGACCCACTCGTTACGCAATTCGCATTGTGTGATGCCTGGTTGTCCTTTGGCTGTTCTAAAACGCTTTATTACACACACGAAAAATCCGTAAACTGGGGTCTTATCGAGCCAATGTTTGGACAAGCGGATTTGTCTTCATCAAGGCTAGAACAGAAATTATTTCTTTAGTGCTAGCGTGTTTACGCTTCGTGCCCTTTCCTCCATGCTATCAAAGGAGGGGCAACATTGGATATGGTGGTGTGAGAAAGTATGAAAGGGGGGATCGCGGTGACGATTTTAATGTATAAAAAAAGGAACAGGTATTCCGTGAACAAAAAAAAAACGAAGTGTTGGGTAGGTAAGGATCTACATGTATCGCAGAGTCTAAGTTGTCGAACCGGTTTCCAGAAATTAGCAATGGCAGGATTGAATTTTCTAGATGAAGGGCTTATCTCGCAGTGGTTTTATTTGTGTATGTACTATATCGAGCGAATTCCAGCATTTCTGAATTTGAAGAACATGATAATGCATAAAAAAGTAGAGTAGTTCTATTGCCCAAATAACACTTTGCTCGCTCCCTTCCAAGATGCAAGACTTGTAAACACCTACAAGACAACATCGTAGTTAAAAGTGCCAGAAGTGATTCTGTTCACCTTATATATTGTCACGTGCTACAAAAGGTCTTCAACTAGGAAGAACTGAGCCGGCGGTGAGACGCACCAAAAACTGGCAGGATAGCTGCTTCAATAATAAACAACTAGCCAGAGCACGCGCTGCCCCAGAACATCGTCTTTCATTCTCGCGGGCAGTCATGGCTTGTGCTCGCCGTAACTAGTGGCCAAGTGGCATTATTCACCCTTTGAGAGAAAAAAGGCATCACTCTGATGCTCGGAAAGTACAAAGGCAAAGTCGGGGCGAACCAACAAAAAATACGCGCATACATAAAAACAGTGATATGGTTCATGCGCAGTCGCACTACCGCGTGAAGTATGGCTTCAGGCGCACCACGTGGACAATCTCTGAAGAGTGCATTCGCCGTCGTGGCGAGAAGGCGCCGTCAGGGACTACCTCGTAGTTCACATCGCTCACGCGTCGCAAGACTTTGTATGGTCCGAAGTAGCGACTGAGCAGTTTTTCTGACAATCCCTGGCATCGGACTGGAGTCCACACCCAAACTTGATCGCCTGGATGGTATTCAACTTGTCGATGGCGAGCGTTGTAGCTGCATGCGTCTGTACTCTGCTGGCGTGTAATGTGTAGGCGTGCTAACTGGCGTGCTTCTTCGGCGTACTGGGTTAGCTGCACAGCATCAGGAGTGATCAAAGCATCGCAATTGTGTGAAAGCATCGCATCCAGCTTGGTATGAACCTCACGTCCATAGACAAGACGGAAAGGCGTGAGTCGCGTAGTTTCCTGGACGGCAGTATTGTACGCGAATGTGACGTACGGTATAGCACCTGGTCCCAGTTCTTATGCTTAACATCTACGTACATAGATAACATGTCAGCGATGGTCTTGTTGAGTCGCTCTGTCAAGCCGTTGCTCTGCGGATGATATGCCGTGGTCTTGCGATGGCTCGTGTAGCTGAGCTTGAATACGTCATGAATGAGCTGGGCCGTGAATGCTGTTCCTCTGTCTGTGATTACGCACGACAAGGCGCCATGTCGAAGAACGATCTGGTGCATAAAGAATTGGGTGACGTCGGAAGCAGTAGCGCGTTGTAGTGCCTTTGTTTCGGCGTACTTCGTCAAATAGTCGGTGGCTATACTACGATCCACTTGTTGCCGGCAGATGATAGCGGAAAGGGTCCCAGTAAATCCATTCCTATTTGATCTATTGGCACTCTGGGCGGTTCTACGGGTTGAAGAAGCCCCGCGGGCTTTAGTGGCGGGGATTTGCGGCGTTGACATTCCCGGCAGCTTTTCGCGTATCGCTTAACTGATGCAGAAAGCTTAGGCCAGTAGTATGCTTGTCGAACTCGAGTGAGAGTTCGAGAGGAACCTAAGCGACCAGATGTGGGCTCATCGTGGCAGGCAAGAAGAATGTCGTCACGCATGTCAGTTGGCACGACTAGAAGATAGGTTCTCTCATTGCCGTTGGAGTTTTTCTTATACAGGACCCCATCTCGCAGACAGAACGATGACAGACTACGAGAAATACATCGAGGTATGGACGAGTTGCGTCCTTCAAGGTTTTCGATAACTGCGCGAGTTTCATCGTCCGCACGCTGTCGCGTAATCAGATTTGTTGTAGTAACGGCCCCAAGGAAACCATCGTCATCCTCGCTGTCGTGGCCGCAAACTTCGACAGGAGCACGGGATAATGAATCCGCATCTTCGTGCTTGCGGCCCGATTTGTAAATGATCGTGAAATCGTATTCCTGCAGACGAAGACTCCATCGTGCCAATCGCCCACACGGGTCCCATAGGTTGGCTAACCAGCACAACGAATGATGGTCGGTTACTACCTTGAAGTGGCGTCCGTAAAGCTAAGGCCTAAATTTCATCGTGGCCCATACAACAGCGAGGCACTCTTTCTCTGACGTGGAGTAGTTGACCTCGGCGCGGGAAAGAGTGCGGCCTGCGTACGCTATCACGCGCTTTGTGCCCTCTTGTTGTTGTACGAGGACAGCACCAAGACCCACGTTGCTGGCGTCAGTATGAATTTCAGTATCAGCGTCTTGGTCAAAGTGAGCGAGGACTGGTGGTGTCTGCAAACGCTCCCATAGTTGAGAAAGCTGCGTCCTGTTCTTCCTCCCAGACGAATGGAACATCTTCACGAGTGAGTCGAGTGAGCGGTTCAGCAATCCTAGAAAAATTGGCTATAAAGCGGCGATAGTACGCGTAGAGCCCTAGAAAGTGATGCACTGCCTTCTTATCACGTGGAACAGGAAACTAGGCCAAGGCGGTACTTTTGTCAGGGTCTGGTCGAATACCATCCGCACTGACAACATGCCGAGAAACTTAAGTTCCTTGTAACCCAAATGACATTTTTCTGGCTTCAGTGTCAGGTTAGCAGAGGGGAGCGCTTCCAGCACATTCTGCAGACGCTTCAGGTGCTCCTCAAAGGTGGCATAAAACACGACAACCTCATCGAGGTAAAATAAGCACGTGTGCCACTTTAGACCGGTAAGAACAGTGTCCATCATTCTCTGGAATGTCCCAGGTGTAGAACAGAGGCCGAAGGGAAGCACTTTGAATTCATATAGGCCATCCGGTGTAACGAAGGCGGTTTTTTCACGATCTCGTTCATCAACTTCGATCTGCCAGTAGCGACAATATGTAGTTTTACCGGTACTAGTGAGATTGTTATTACCTTTGTGAAGAAGAAAGAGCGTCGTTGGCAAGCAACATCGCCACCGCTTGGGTACTGGGTGCTGGGCTTGGCTCGCTCGGCTCGTGCTGATCATCGCCGGCATCTGCTTGACCGTTGCTCTTGCACGATCGTGTTTCTTCGTAGGACCACCGTCGCAACAGTCGTCAATAAACCTTTTTTCAATTGGTGGAAGGTGCTGACATTCCCCGTCGCCTGAACCTGGGTGCTGCCATTCGCCGTCGCCTGAACCTGGAGCTGCGCAACCGAACGCTACCTCCCATCATGGCTACCAACAACGCGCAACCTGGCTCTTCCACTCCATCCCCCCGCAACCCCGGCGTTCTTCGTTTGCGAGAGCCCAAGGTCTTTAGCGGAGCTGATGAGACCGACGTGGAAGACTGGTTCGCTAACTATGAACTGGTGAGCGCAAACAACAAGTGGAATGACGCGGACAAATTGACTTACGTCATCTTTTACTTCACTGACGTGGCCGAAATGTGGTATAGCAACCACAAAAACGACATCACGACGTGGTCCATCTTTAAAACCTTGTTTACTGACGTTTTTGGCCGACCCGCAGTCCGCAAGTCCAGAGCCGAACAACGCTTGCGGACTCGCGCACAAAAGCCAACGGAATCTTTCACCAGCTACATCGAAGACATTATTGGTCTTTGCAACCGTGTGAACACCACCATGCCCGAGTCGGAGAAGATTCAACACATCCTCAAAGGGATAAGTGACGGTGCATATCAGCTGCTCCTGGCCCGTAATCCTGCCACCGTTGCGGAACTTGTCACTTTGTGTCAAAGTTTCGACGAGTTGAGCAAGCAGCGCGCCCTGACTCGGCCATTTTCCTCACACGCCGACTCGCTCTCCAGTCTCACTTCTTTTCCCGACCACTCACCAACCCTGCAAGAGATTAAAGACTTTGTGCGTGAAGAAGTAGCTCGGCAACTGTCGTTGATTCCCTTCACGCAGCAGCCGCCGTCCTCTCGTCTGCCCTCACCACTCCGCGACGTTATTGCCGAAGAGGTAGCTCAGGCTGTTCCCGTCGCTGCCCACCAGCAGCCTGTGGCCATGCCTGTTGCCCATGCGCCGGCTATGCAGCCCGTGGCCGCGCCTCTTACGTATGCCCAGGTGGTACGTAGCAGACCCCGCCAGCAGCATTTGCCACCCATGTCTTCAGTCGCTCCCCACTCCGCCCCATTTTCGACACCTTGGGCCGCACCACGAGTCAGCAATTCCTGGCGCACTCCTGACAATCGACCGATCTGCTACGCCTGCGGTACTCCAGGACACGTGGCACGATATTGTCGCCGTCGCTTCCAACCACTCCACGACGCTACTCGGCCGTTACCGTATGACCCACAGCCTATGCACATACCTGCTCCCTATCCCTCACCGCAGTATGGATGCACTAACTTTCCTGAGTCTCGGTCACACCAGCCTCAAACTCACTCTCCCCGCTCCCCATCTCCTCGCAGGCGATCACTGTCCCCAATGCGTCCTAGACCCGCTTCCTCCAACCGGGAAAACTGAACGCCGCAGTTCCAGAGGCAAGAACTGCGCCGTCGTCGAAATACTCAAGTCCTCGCACTTCACCAGCTAACGTCGTCGCTATATCTGTCGATGGTGTTTCTACCTTTGCCCTCGTCGACACAGGTGCTGCCGTTTCTGTTATAGCCGCCCAGCTCTGCCGCTCCCTACGCAAAGTGACCACGCCGCTCTCTGGACTATCGCTTCGTACAGCTAGCGCACAACAAGTTCGACCTCTTGGCAACTGTACGGCCCGCATATTCATCCAAGGCTCTATGTACGTTGTCGAGTTCATCGTCCTTTCGGTGTGCTCGCATGACGTTATCCTCGGGTGGGACTTTCTGTCAAATCATCATGCCATCATCGACTGCGCAAGCGCTGAAGTTCAATTTTCGCACCTGTGTGACGAACCTTTGCACGAAACCCTTGAGCGGTCGCCAAAACTTGTCGTGCGTGAGGACACTGAAATTCCGCCAGCCTCTCTTGCCGTTGTCCCGGTTTGCTGCGATGACTATAAGGATGCTACAGTAATGTTTACACCTTCCGACATTTTCATGAGCCGCAGAGCCGTTTCCTTGCCTTTCGCTACACTCGACGTCACTGCGGGCCGAAGCAATATTTTCGTCCACAACCCCCTTTCTGCACCGCTTACGCTACTTGCCGGCGAATGTCTCGGTCGAGTGGAGTACCTCGATTCCTCTTTATTCCTTAACATGCCAGACGAATCGTGCAGTAGCGCCTCGACCGAACTTCATGCCCTTTCCCCACAGGAGTGCTCATCGAGTGACACCTTCTCGTGTTCCATCGCCGACACCTTAAGTGCCCATGAACGCGCCGAGCTTCTTAATCTCCTCCAGCACTTCGCGAATTCATTCGACGTTTCTCAGCCGCAATTGGGTCGGACTTCCGCAGTGCACCACTGCATTGACACCGGTTCGCACCAGCCATTGCGTCAAAGACCGTACCGTGTCTCTGCTGCAGAACGTCACGTCATCAACGACCAGGTCGAAGAGATGCTACGCCGTCGCGTTATTCGACCATCGCACAGTCCTTGGGCATCTCCTGTCGTTCTAGTTCGAAAAAAAGATGGATCGATTTGATTTTGCGTCGACTACCGGCGAATAAACAAGGTGACGCGGAAAGACGTCTATCCATTACCGCGCATAGACGACGCCCTTGACAGCCTACAAGGAGCCGAATTCTTCTCCTCCTTAGACTTATGATCTGGATACTGGCAGGTTCCTATGGCAGAAGCTGATCGCCAGAAAACTGCGTTCATTACACCAGATGGCCTGTACGAATTAAACGTAATGCCATTTGGTCTTTGTAATGCTCCTGCCACGTTTGAACGGCTCATGGACAACACACTGCGTGGACTGAAGTAGTCTGTGTGTCTATGCTACCTCGACGACATTGTCGTTTTCTCTCCCGATTTTCCTACGCATCTGCTTCGGCTCCAACTGGTTCTGACGCGTTTAACCAACGCTGGGCTCCAACTGAACCCTAAAAAGTGCCGCTTCGCCGCGCGAGAGCTGTCCATCTTAGGGCACATCGTCTCCAAGCATGGTGTTCGACCCGACCCTGCAAAACTGCGAGCAGTCGCTGAGTTCCCGAAACCTACTACACTGAAAGAATTACGCAGTTTTGTCGGACTATGTTCGTACTTCCGGCGCTTCGTGCGAAATTTTGCATCGATCATGTCACCACTGACCAACCTCCTACGCGGTGATGCAGACCTTTCATCCTGGTCTTCTGACTGCGACGTCGCGTTTGCCACGCTCCGTAGTCTGCTAACATCTCCTCCAATTCTTCGGCATTTCGACCCAACAGCTGCAACGGAAGTTCACACAGACGCTAGTGGGGTTGGTCTAGGCGCCGTCCTCGCCCAACGCAAGCCGGGCTACTCCGAATACGTCGTCGCTTATGCGAGTCGCACACTTACTAAAGCTGAGGCCAATTACAGCGTCACTGAAAAAGAGTGCTTGGCGCTAGTGTGGGCGCTTCGCAAGTTCCGCCCTTATTTGTACGGTCGCCCATTCGACCTGGTAACGGACCACCATGCACTTTGTTGGCTCGCCACATTGAAAGACCTTTCTGGCCGCCTAGCTCGGTGGGCACTGCAAATCCAGGAGTACGACATTCGTGTCATCTATCGCAGCGGACGCAAGCATTCTGACGCCGACGCCCTGTCGCGTTCGCCTTTACCTCCCGACTCGGCCTGCGGAACCACTGGTATCTCCATCGCATCTCTCGACCTCGACTCCTTTACCAGTGAACAACACAAGGACCCGTGGATCGCTTCTCTTTTTAACTGTCTTTCTGGATCGTCAACCACTGCGGTACCACGATCTCTCCGACGTCAAGCTGCTCATTTCGCCATTCGTGATCGGTTACTACACCGACGCAACTACGCCCCCGAAAGTCGTAAGTGGCTCTTGGTTGTCCCGCGCAGCTTGCGATCACAAATCTGCGCCTCCTTTCACGACGATTCCCAATGTGGTCATGCCGGAGTTTTCAAAACTTACGAACGCATTCGCCATCGCTTCTACTGGCGCGGAATGTATAATTTCGTTCGAAAATTCGTTATGGGCTGTCCTGACTGTCAACGTCGCAAATCACCGCCTTTCCACTCGTCCGGTGCGCTTCAACCGCTTCCCTGCCCTGCCAAACCTTTCGATCGGATCGGAATTGATCTCTATGGCCCTCTACCGACAACATCAGATGAAAATCGGTGGATTATAGTCGCTGTGGACCATTTAACACACTACGCTGAGACCGCCGCCCTTCCAAGTGCCACTGCGCGGGACGTAGCATCCTTTATCCTTCATCGCTTCATATTACGACATGGTGCACCTCGAGAACTACTAAGCGATCAAGGTCGAGCCTTCCTATCAGAAGTCGTCACGTCTCTGCTTTCTGAATGCCATGTTGTTCATCGCAAGACCACGGCATACCACCTGCAGACTAACGGGCTCACGGAAAGATTTAACCGCACCCTTGGCGATATGCTCGCCATGTATGGACATCCAATCATACTAACTGGGATCGCATTCTTCCATTCATTACGTTCGCATATAACACCGCGGCACAGTCTACCACTGGATTTTCACCTTTCTTTCTTCTTTATGGACGCGAACCATCCCACACCATCGATACTCTCCTTCCATACCGTCCTGACGCATCCGAATGCCCATCTGTGTCCGAAGCTGCACGAAATGCGGAAGAGTGCCGTGAACTCGCACGCACCTTTACGTCTCGAGAACAACAGCGCCAGAAAGAAAACAACGTCGACTCTTCACAAAGCCCCAGCTATTCCCCGGGATCACTTGTATGGCTGGCTGTTCCTTACCAAACCCCCGGCATTTCCTCAAAACTCGTTCCAAAGTACGAGGGCCCATACCGCGTTTTGGAGCAAACCTCGCCGGTGAATTTTCTCATCGAGCCACTTTCCCCATCTGACGACATGCGCCGGCGTGGACGTGACATCGTCCACGTCGCCCGCCTTAAGCCATATTATAGCCCTCTGCCTCCAGACTCTTAGGTCGCCAGGATGGCTCTTTTTCGGCGGGGGCAAATTGTGAAGAAGAAAGAGCGTCGTTGGCAAGCAACATCGCCACCGCTTGGGTACTGGGTGCTGGGCTTGGCTCGCTCGGCTCGTGCTGATCATCGCCGGCATCTGCTTGACCGTTGCTCTTGCACGATCGTGTTTCTTCGTAGGACCACCGTCGCAACAGTCGTCAATAAACCCTTTTTCACCTTATTGATTCTTCATATTGTCATAAACAGTACATTGGTGAAACAGGGACACCTGTTATTGTTATATTAAACGCTCATCGTTCGGGCAGGGCAAGGAAATCTCCGAAAGCAGCGGCACAATATTTTAATGTTGTAGGATACGACTTACACGATCTCAAACTCTACATGCTTGAAGCTTTCGGTTCGCAAGAGACAGAAAATATAGAGTCGTACCTTATTCACAAGTTTAATGCACTCCAGCCAGTAAGTATAAACGTCTTTAAATGGGTTCAATAATTCATTCGGTATTCATTCGAGAGAGGGATGTATGTACCATGGGGAAGCAGCTGTCTCCTGTGTAACAAACCTGAGGCCATTGAACATGTGTTTATTGATTGTAAGAACGCTATTTTCTTTTGGGACATTTTACAGAGGACTTTAAAAAAGATTTACCTCTTACTCCATATGAAATTCGTTTTTTGCCCTGTGATAGTTCTGTGCAAAATTTGGATGTTATATTTTCACTCGGTCTTCATTCGGTTTGGCGTAGTATGCTATCGTACAGACATTGTGATGTGAGAGTTCTATCCGTTAATGAGTGTTTCGTGGAAGCTGTTATAAAAGTGCGAGATGTGTATAAGACTACCGACTGTGTTGAAGATGTAACATCTTTCTTCGAAGCGTTATCACGCATGAAACACGTGTGATAGTGATTGTCAGGTTAGCTTGACCTGTAGTCAAGAAGGTAATAAAGAAAAAAAAACCAATGTGGTGCAGTGGTAGTATATTGGGCTGGCCTGCTGGAGACACGGGTTCGAATCCCATTGGGCCTGTTTTATTTTTCTAAATTTACACAATGGCAGCGGACAACTACGGTGCACGCGACGCTTGTGGTGATTTCATTCCAGCTTTCGTTATAAAACAGGATTTGAAAGAAATGAAATAGAGCCAGCGGTGAACAATATTGAATTGAAGTAACTGCAGATATGAGCTGTGTGCTAACCCTTGTCAATGGGGGGGGGGGGGGGGGTTGACGGTGGTTGTAACTCAAAGTACGCAGCCCAAACTCCCCCAAAACTGCAGCTAAGTGCGCAGTTTATACTCGAGAAACGCAGTCCACGTCTTCAGAATCACCATCATGGGCCTTTTCTACTTTTTTTGTAAATGTAGAACGTAAGACCCACAGGAAGATGTTGTCGCCCTAATGGGCTTATATGCAGCCGCGCGGCGATGGCCAGTGCGTAAATGCATCCGGAATGTTCGTGAAATTGCTATCGCAATAAAAACAGGCGGGTGCCGGTGACCCTGGGAATAGAATGCAGTACTTCTGGCGTAGAAAGTGGATGACCTAACTACTTGACTGGCAGGTTGGTACATGCGGGCAGGCGCGTCTTCTCTTTTCCAGCAGCCGTCACTCTTATACGAACGCACCGCAAGTACGAGCCTATCTATGCGGTTTTCCGAGCCGGAGAACAGCTTCAAAATTGTAAAGTTTATGGCGCCGGGGCTCACTCTTATCAGCCTGTTCCTGTAGAGCAAAGGTTGCCCCAACTCCCTGGCGGGGAAGTGATTGTATGCCTCGGCTGAAGAAAAGCGTGCAGTGCATCTTGAGTTAAGATCATCATCACGCTCAGGAGGCAGCCTTATTTCGTCCCAGAAAACGTCGACCTTTCGGGACGTGTCACTGGTGAGGAAGTTAAGCTAGCGAATCTCTAATGACACTAGTAATGTCGTTACTTCCTGCGAAAGCTACTTTATCAAGACGTGATCATACGATTGTGTAATTCTTGAGCTTATTGTTTGGAACGTTTCTAAAGCTCTTTATTTTGCAATTTATACCTTTGCGTTGATCTGTGAAAAGCAGCGGTCTCAACCCGAGCTAGTAAAAAAAAGTGAAGAATGCTGTGCAAGTTGAAAGCAGTTCAGTTGACTCTACCAAAACTGAAACACACACACATACAAATAAAAAAAAATATTAGTCTTCCTTTCTCCAATCAGAGAGCTAAGATGAGGTTACAATAACTAGACCCATTTTAAAGCAGTGCTTACTGCGGTTTCGATCTCTAACTATCTACATTACCGCGCAGGAAAACCAACAAAGCTGAACGCCTAGACGCCATTGTCATCGTTGTCATCATCGCCTCTTTGATTACACGACAGTACGACGTAATGGGCTAACGCCGCAGAACGTCTTTGATGGCGTCGAGTCAAAGTTTGGACAAATCGATGAGCACTTTAGTGTTTGCGTTGCCGGTAAACCACCGTAATAAATTACCACTCACACACAACGGCACTGCAGTTCCCGATAGAGATCTTTGTAAGAGCCTCATATAGGAGGGCAAAGCACTGCAGCGTTTTCGTGGGAGATAGTTTAGCTGCCGCAGCGTTGCACGTTTCTGAGCGGCTAAAAGCACGTTTTTTTACCGGTTATGACGCGTTTCTTATTGTGAGAGAATACACTTGATATTTTTTTTATTTACCTTTCTCTTTGCTTTAAAGAATTTTCCATGGAGCAATGTTTTCGAGGAGCGGCTCCCTTTTCTTTCTTTCGCCGTTTAAACTGGTGCATTACTAAATATATATATATATATATATATATATATATATATATATTGAGCAAGAAATATAATAGTCTGAAACGGAATTTATCAACACTTTCCCTTCCGCCTTGTTGAAAAATACGATAGCTGACGACCCGTTTTTAATATTACTTATTCTTTTGAACCCACCTCTAAGGGAACAAAGTGAGAAAGAAAAAGAAAAGCCTTTTTTCATGGTTGCCTTGTTGTTTCGGTAAAAGAAAAAAAAGAAGCGTTGTGGTGCGTGTTGCCTATGGTGTGATGTCAAAGCCACCCGAGTTGTGGGAGAAATGGATCCCCGGAAGAAATTGTTCTTTCAGTGTATTTTTTATTTGTTTAAACAGGCGCCGAGAAAGACGCTGAGCCGAGCTTTATGGCAGTTACCGGAAGCAGTTGCCGGAATCTGAAACTGAGGAAGGGGGGGGGGGGGGAGCGATTTTTTTTTCTTTCTAGGCGAACGGCGTCAGGAGAGTGCAAAAAAAAAAAAGAGATTTTGCAATGGTTTATTGATCGGTTCGAGCGAAAGCACATTTTGCGAAAGACTGACACGAAGGCCACGTTCTGTGGAACGGCGTCACGCGCTGCTTTGATGAGCCTTGCTACGGGCGCTATGCGTGTGCGTGGCTGTTGGCGAGTGCAGTTTATGCTGAACGTACAGTACTCACGGATTGAAACAGGACACTCGGAGCGTGTGGCCGACGGTACATGTTCCGCCGCTAGTGGTGGCGCGTAGAATCCAATGCGCTGCATCGTGGTATAGAGCTAGGGGGAGAACACCTACGGAGCAGGATTACTCCTTCCGGTCGCCAAATTGTCGGCCTGTAGTTCACCATGTGTACACTGCCAGGCTGGCGCTGCAAGGCTCACGCACATTCGCATGGCAACCGAACTGGCTCGCTGCTGCGCATCACTTTTTTTTTGCCACGCCAGCAGATGAACCCTCTCGTTCTGTGTGCTTAGGCGAAGTGATATGCATGCTGTGCAAGTAAAACACAGGATTCCGTTAGACATTGCACCTTGCTTGCTTTCGTAGACATGGTAAACATGTGCGCGAAATAATGGAAAGTTTACTTGTGGTTTCTGCCTCGACCAGAAAGAAAATGAGTGCCTTGCCTTCATGCAGCATGGAAGTAATATCATGTATTCGTGTGGTTAGTGCTAACTGTAGCCTATTGTTGAATTAAAAAAAAAGCAGAAGCTCGCTCGTTATTCCGTGGCCGACAGCTCTAAAAATGCTTACCACGCAGAATAGCTGCACGTACAATTGACTAAGTCAATGCTAAGTCACTGTTTTGATGCTGCACGGAAACAGTCCCATGACTGTTGCTTTTCTTTTGTGTCGTGACAAAAAGCTTGACGAACTTTATATGGTTTTGTGCAGCCATTTATGTCTACGAGTGCATTTCAGGCGCGCCATCTTAGCGGTATCCAATTTCTTACTTGCGCAGCCTATGTGCCCAATCGTCGAATGGCGCCAATCGAGAGCATCGTGCACTTGCACCACAATATAAATGTTTGGCACGGTCCTATGAATTCGGGTTGCATGCATACAAAAGCGCGCGAGCCTTGCAGCGCCACACTGGCAGTGTGCACACGGTGAACTACTGGCCGACTATTTAACGACCGGATGGAGTAAGCCTGCTCCGTAGCTGTTCTCGCCTTCACTCTATACCACAATGCAACACCCTGGTTCCGCGAGCACCCACGAGCGGCAGCACATGCACCGGTGGCCACGCGCTACGAGTGTACTGTTTCAATCCGTGAGTACTGTATACGTGCCGAATGCGCTTTACTCACGAGTAACAATACAAGGCTGTAGTCACGTGACGGCAACCAACACCGGTTTTCTTTATTTTTTAAGGGAAGCTTTTTTTACGTCGTGGGTAGTATGTCCGTGTCGTAGTCATAGGAGCCACCTCTCCTTAAGTTCAGGTCGAGATTAGGCAAAGTTGTCTGTGATGTGTTAGTTCCGCGCCTGAATTTTTTTAAATTCGAGAACACACACAGCAATAGAGTTCTCTCGGTGCGTGTGGGGGGGGGAGGGGGAAGAGGGAGGGGAGGTTCGATGCGTTGTGTTTTGACCATATTTCCTCCAGGGAGAACACAAGGGGGGGGGGGGTGCGGACTGTTCGTGCCCAGATTGTGCATACATTAGACTTGTCTCTTTTTTTCGGACACCTGTGTAGTATGCCTCAATGTTCTCCGCGTTTAAGACGCACAGCTGCGATATGCTGATAACGTTGGCCGAAGTTTTTATCAAGCCTGTTTGCATTTTCGTATATTGTCAGTCAAGTACACGTTTGGTTAAAAAGGAAACCACTTGCACCATGATTTCATTTGCACTGTTCGTAAGTGCCTGACAGGGGCAAGACGGGTCGCTTAATAATTCGAGTCCGGTGCGCTACTTTCCCGTACCACGATCATTTTTCTTACCGCTGAACACACAATTATTCGTAAAAACCAAACACACACTGTAGTAGTTGTTTAACTTCGAAAAGACAATAAGCGCTGCTCCACCACCTATCTCCTCTCTCACCTGCAGGTCTCGCTTGTGGTGGTAATATTGTGGTAGTTTACCTGCAACGCTAGTGTGAACTATAGAGCCCCCCCTCCTCACTCCACTAGAATTCTCCTATTCAGCACCGCACTCCTCTTCTAGCCTAACTCATGGATTAGCTGGTTGTAGCAGCAACGCTCGAACATATAACAGCCATGACCGACTACAAATAAATTATTTCACTTCAATTGAACGTACACGCTCAGGCTGCTGGTGTCGCTCATCAGACCTCAGACCATTGCTCGTTTACAAGGTCGTTTTGCAACGTGGTGAGGTACACATTTATTTACCGTCATTAAAAAAAAGTTAAGTGCCTGGTGATAGCGATTTTTCAAGCTTGCTCGGCAAGGATAAAGAACACCACATGCACAACGTTGTCCCTCAAGGCATCAAGCCAGGGCAGGTGAGTTTAATCGTGGCACAGCGACCATCTGACATGGCTATTGACGTGATCTAGCTAATCTTCTGCGAGAAACACCTGGATTATTGACAATACTCTCGTGTCTCTTCGCTTACGCTTCTAAATAAAAAGAAAATCACAAAAATCAACAGCGCAAAGAGCAAGCGCACGTGAACAAACCTGCACGACAACAGGTGATCCCACATATGGTACACGAAGGAATTAGTGGCTCCCCAACCTCCCCGATACCACCTTCCAGTTTGCCCGTTCGCATTTCGTCTATACCGCTTAATCCCACCGGTTTCAGACGCTAGCGCTTATGCGTGCCACAGGGGCGCTCCCATGCGGCCATATATACCTGCGTTCTACGCCGACCATCGATTACGGTGGGACGGGCGCCGTCTCGCGCAGCTGCCCACATGGTAAGGCTCCCTCGCTCCTTCCATCTTCCTACTCCTCAACTACGGTCAGTACGAAGACGCCGATGGCCCCAGGGGCAGCAATCGACGCACTAGCGGTCATCCTGCGTTGCCGCTGCCAATGCTTCTCGCGTGCTCTATTAAGCCTACCTGCTTTCCGTCTCTCGGCCTGCGTCGACGTCGG
The DNA here is from genome assembly GCF_043290135.1 of Rhipicephalus microplus. Classification (NCBI taxonomy): domain Eukaryota; kingdom Metazoa; phylum Arthropoda; class Arachnida; order Ixodida; family Ixodidae; genus Rhipicephalus; species Rhipicephalus microplus. The sequence continues at coordinate 3,393,806 of NW_027464616.1, read as the reverse complement.
GGAAAGTTAGAAGACGACGGAAGGCATCACTTCCTTCTTATTTCCGCTAGCTTGGGCTGCTCGGGTGAACGTGACAGCAGTTACTCGCCTGGGCATGTTTATGTCACGCGGCGAGACAGTTCGTTTTCATACTATGTACGTTTCGAGCGTGATAGGAGTCCCCGACGCAGTGGTCTAGTGGCTAACGTACTCGGCGGCTGACCCGCACGCAGGTCGTGGGATCGAATCCTGGCGGCGGCGGCTGCATTTCCGATGGACGCGGAAATGTTGTAGGCCTGTGTGCTCAGATTTGAGTGCACGTTAAAGAACCCAAGGGGGTCTAAATTTCTGGAGCCCTCCACTACGGCGTCTCTCATAATCATATGGTGGTTTTGGGACGTTAAATCCCACATATCAATCATGAGCGTGATAGGAGTGTCTATACACACTTGTCCAAGGCAGTACGCTTTATGTACCATTTTCTGAAGCTTCCTTTACCTATAAGCATACAGGGTATTCAAAGAACTCATCTTTTTATGTTTTATAATAATTCCACCTTATTTGAATTCACCCGAGCCCTTGGTATGGTTTCCACATTCGCACATTTCTAACAACGACATACATCGAAGAGCGCTGACGCCGTCTTCACATTCCAGATCAATAGATTTCCATTTTTTTTAATTTCGAAACATTACTTTCGATGCACCATGCATACTTTGTTCCACAGCTGGCAAACCTTTGTATTTTCTTTTTCTTATCTTTTTACGTGTCGTGCTTCCAATTTCGAACTTCGTGTCTGCTCATGAATTTTGAATGCTCCAGCAAACCTTTCCCCTACATCTTGCGACAAGAACCGCAGACAGCCGCCGAAGCCCAAGAAAAGCGTATTGAGCAAAGGAGAAGAAGTGAAAGAACCTTCAAGGAATTCAGCGCTGGTCGGGCCGAAGCTGTTTAGAAGTTCATTGAGCACGTCTTCACAGAGTTCAGGTATAGGTCTAGTAAACACTGTGCTGTGGTGAGTATGCCCATAGAGTTTCCTAAAATAACTAGAGGAGACTCGGGCGCTGCGATCGTTCAGCGACCATGGGAATGATGGGTAGTACACACACTAGACTTCGTTCTTTCGAGCGGCGAATCGTACTTGCGGCTTCGTTTATTGCTGTGTTTCAGTTTTGTTTTGAAAGAAAGATTCAACCCTTTTCAACTTCGTGACCTGATTCGGAAAGGTAAGTCTGAAAGGATAAGATGGTGAAGCGCAACTGCTGAACATTTGCTGACATTTGTTTTGTGAGAAAACAGATCCCAGTCACACGAACACTCGCAGAGCCAAAAGCAGGCCAGAAGTACAAAGACTAGACAAGTGTGGGTACTACCCATCATTCCCATGCTCGCTGAAGCGCTGTGCGTGGCGGCTCCCTTAGACACTAGCGCCAGAGTTCCCTTTATAGTGTATATTAGGAAACTCGATGATTTTGCCAGCCGCGTATGTCATTACCCATTCCTAAAGGTTATTATCTACATGTGTACATGTATATGATGAGCTGGGTCGTGGGATTTGGGAAAAAAAAAATCACGCACAGCGCAATCAGTATCCCGAGAAGTTCACTATGAATCACATGTCAAACAACAGAAAGCAATTTCACTTATACGTTTTTAAATGTTTTAAGGATTGCAGAAGTTCTGTTGTCTTTATTATAGCTTAATGTTATTGCTTTATTCAATATATCGGCACGCTCATACCTGAAGCGACATATCTGGGTAGTTTTGTATTCATATATCTCACTACAGATGTAACCCGCTGTATTTGCTTAAAATGCGAAATAATCACCAGTGCACAGCTTAATCGGATAACTGAATAAATGGTTAATTGCTGGTGTCCGAATGATTGCGTGACGTCACAACAAGGCTACAGCAACCACAACGGGCTGATCAGAAAGGAAGCGGAATAGGCAGAAGTCAGCCCCATACATTGACATAATAGGGAAGGGGTTTTGCGAGAATCTGTCGCCCCCCCCCCCCTCCCCCTAAAAAGGAACTTTTCGCACGCCTGTGCATCAGGAGGTAATTGTTTGACTGTCAACATTCGTCGGTAATATTTTTTTTCAACACCTGAAATTCGCGCTAAATAAATGTTTGCGAAAGTGGAAAAAAATAAAAGAAAGAAAAAACCACTTACCCAAGAAGCAGGCATTGGAATGGAACGCGTTGGTAATTGAAACCTGTGCGAGCATTAATCGGGAAGTGTTCAGCTACGTAAATAGGGAAGTATAAACTGAAGACGCACCGATACACACCAAATAAAGCTTGGCTTATCGCCTATTTGCACCCATATGGGCGTAAAAACTGCCATTTTAAATTTATTTCAAAGATGGTTACTTCGGCGAACGTTGCTATCACATGAAAAAAAATGACGGAGGAGGTTTGGCACTGACGTATCAGAAAAAAAGAAAGAAAAGCATACTTTGCAGGCAGCCAATTCTTACCGTTACATCGTTCACTTATCACCAATAGCACCGAACGCCGGATCAATGTCGCAGCCTCAGCGTGGGGAGCGTATGGATGAGCCTAAACGGGGAAAAAAAAGAGAACGAAATAAAATGATCGGCACAGAACCTAGGCGCCGGTGAAAATGCAGCACGGTCATGCTGCTTCAGGCTTTAGTGAACACTGGATAGCAAAGTAAACAACGTGCTCAGCTTGAGCCGTTCAAGAAGCTTTTGGGTGAGCTTTCAGCGGGCTTGGCGTGAGGGCGCCCTCGCTTCGTCGCTCTCTGAAGCGCGCCGCGTTTCGACGAGTATTGCCCGAGCAACAGGGCCTTCGAACGCTCATTTCCCTAAGCTGGCTCGCGCGCCAGAGGACCTCTTCTCGCTCGCCTAGCTTCGAGACCTCACCCGTTGCAAGGAGCCCTAAGAAGAGAGCGCGGCGAGTTCGTGAGACTCCGCCGCCAGTCGGCGTGCCGTTATTAATGCCTGTCGGGTTATGACACCTAATCGATAGCCACTGCTTAGCCTTCCCCTTTTCTGTTCCTTTTTCCTTCTAACGCGATTTTGTTGTTTCGCTCTATACTTGCCAAGATTGTTATACACTCAAGACACAGAACCTGCTCGGTGAAGGCGCCACACTTATATTAACCTTATTATTATAATTCTTTTCCGTTGCGTGCGCCAATGTTTTTTTCTTTTCTTACGCACCAAGTAGTCCCTAGTGTCACTTCCGCCTTGCCGCCTCCGAATATTCTGCGGGTTAAGTTCGCTCGGTGATTTGCAGTGTTTGCGGCGCTTTTCTTTCGAGAAGGATCAACCGAGTCGAAAAGGCTTCTTCGGTGCTTTGTCACACGTAGGCAGCTTAAAGCGTTGAAAGGGCTGTCACAACGGCTCTCTCTCTCTTCTTCTCATTTATTTCTTCAGACTGCCGGAAACATTTCTTTTTATCGCTCGGGAAGTGACCGTCGCTTTAACAATCTTGCCGTTATTTTGATCATACCATGGCTCTCTTGCCATTAAACAGTACACACATCATAATAGTCGTCAGTGTAATATTGTTCGTAGAGAAGGCGAGAGCTTACGTTCTGATGTGCATTAAACAACGCCACTATTGTCATCATCATTTCAGTTATTATTATCAATCACTCTTATTGCTGGTAACGTTTGTGAGGCTGATTGATTATCAACTGTCTTACGCTCGTTTTTTTCAAAACAACAACAACAACAACAACAACAACAACAACAACAACAACAACAACAACAACAACAACAACAACAACAACAACAACAACAGCAGCAGAACAAAAAGCATCGCATGCAACTGCACGCCTAACAGCCACTGAACAAGCAACATGGGGTGGGCGGCCTAGGTTATTCGAGGATGTCTTTAGGAATTACACACTGCCTAGTCTGCGTGACGGTGGATGTGCCACAGTGCACCCTTGAACGAAGTGTCCAGAGAAATGCCCCAACCTGATTGCTTGTGGTGGTGGTAGGGCTATAGTTCTCCACACCCGAATGTCCTGGTTCCGGTATACCAGCCGTGGTGGCCCAATGTTTGCGCATGCAACATTCTGGAGGCATATCTATACTTATTCCTTAGTTAGCTGCACGTTACCTTCGCGTTAAAGAAAACAAGATGGTCATAATTTTTGGAGCCTTCCGCAACTGTTGTGCTCATAGGATACCATAATTTCAGCGTGTATTAAGTTTCAGCAGCCTCAATTGCCTAAATTATGGACATGTGAGCGGCAACTAGCTGCTTTGATATAATAGTGATTTTCGAGTAAAGGCACCTTGCAAGATCGTCGAGTACTGTTCGCGAAGAAGAAGGAATGGCTCAGACTGGTGGTGTTTGGTTTTCTCGCTAGATATCACTCATTATCTAACTCAGAAGGGGCGTGAAGTAGTGCTGTATGGCTGCAGGTGTTGCCTCTATTGAAAACATGATGTTAAGCTTTACACTGCTTAATGACTCGCCGATAAAACATATCTACATTGCTTTCGCGAATGTGCGCTTGTCTCTTTGTGAGTGTTAGTACTTGCGCCAGCGTAAGTTACCTAATCCGTGCCTGATGAACCCATTCGAGCAGCAGGAGCGTTCTGGAATAACCCGCTAGGCAGAACAGACATGTCGGACTAATTATGCACCTAGAAACGTTGGGTTGAACGCGCTAAGCCCTCCTGGAATGAACATTTCGTAATCGTGCTAATTGTTGTGCAAATAGTGCCGCCAGGGGATTTCACGTAAGCCACCTTCGCAGCGTGCCCTATTTATTCCGCGTGCTGTGAAGTGCGATCCGTTTCCCAGTAGCGGCATTTTAAAGCGATACGAAGGCGGGCGTCATGCTATAATACGTGCACAGTTATAATCCTTGCAGGCACTGTTGTCGCATGTGTGAAACTCTGAGGGTTGCGCGGAAGTGTAGCCTCGAAAAATGTGTGCGCGCAAGCATTTTAGCAAGACTTACGCGTTCCAGCGCGGATCCAATTAAAGTTTTAGTGCTCCTTAAGATTGCCTGGAAATAGCTTGAGACGGTTTTAAGACAACGATAACTGATTATGTCGCCCCTATTATCGCAGTAGCGAGCCGTTCCGCCGGTTATCTTATCGCCAGCACGAGCGAAACCAATTACTGCCGTGAAGATTGAAGAAGACTATCCTTGGTCACTGTTTTATCAGTTTTCCACCGGCAGAGTGAGAGCTCTTCTCACAAAACTAGGCTGTGAGTGATCGTATAGCTTCGCCTTTTATGTTACCTATTACTACTACTACTACTACTACTACTACTACTACTAATAATAATAATAATAATAATAATAATAATAATAATAATAATAATAATAATAATAATAATAATAATAATAACAATAATAATGTCATGGTTTGAACAGCGCTAACGCGGGTACTGCGGTGATCGCTGGAAGGTACGTTTGAAGCGATGATGTCTGTAGGATACACGTACAGACATGTTTGAATGCTTAATGCAGGCTCGCGTCAAGTTTATTACTCCTGAGCCTACCAGTCGGTGGTGTAGCGAGTGGCAGTCACGGCAAGTGTTGCGGGCGAACGGACGGACGAGGCGCAATCTGCGGGCGCCGCGGTGAGCACGCGGCAGGCAAGGTAAAAAGTACCGTGAGCATGCACCGAGAGGGGAGCGTGCCGTCAACGCGCAGCAGCGGTGTGACCTACTTGGCGCAGCGCCAATACCTTCGGCGCGTGGCGCGTTCGTACGGAAGAACAGAGCTACACAGGCTAGTCAAAGAGCTGCTTTGCGTCTAATAATAATAATGTTTGTGGCGCACAGGTGCACTGCGATAGCAACGCGTAGGTGGGCTGTCTGCAAACCCTTTTCACAACAAACTTTTTACCATGTTAGTGTTAAAGTAAATGTTTGAAGAAGTGCCCGCAGTAGTGGTCTAGTGGATAAGGTACTCGGCTGCTGACCCGTAGGTCGCGGGATCGAATCCCGGCTGCGGGGGCTGCATTTTCGATGGAGGCGAAAATGCTGTAGGCCCATGTGCTCAGATTTGGGTGCACGTTAAAGAGCCCCAGGTGGTTGCAATTTGCGGAGACCTCCACTATGGCGTCTATTATAATCATATGGTTAAACCTCACATGCACGTTAAACCTCACATATGAATCAATCAATGACCGGTTTCACCATTTGGCAAGCAAGTCTGTTGTGTAGTTGCTAGTTGCTTTCTTAGGCATTCCAAAATACCTTTAAAAACATTAGCTAATATGAGCTGGGACTCCACAAATATTTTTCCTGGCTTTTGATTTATGCTATCTTGTTTGTAGCTCTCGCCTTAAAAACATTGTCATTACTTGAATTTTGTTTAACGATAGTTAAGGGAAACACACAGTCAACCCGACCGCACAAGGGCTCTAATCGAGCTGCGACTTTATCTGATCTGCTCTTTCCTGCAGTTTGCGGTCGTTTGCCACATTTCTGTCGCTTTTGCTTGTAGGTGGCTAAGCAGCATCGGTTTTATGAACGTTTAGACCCAAACACTGGCTCTTTGTCGCCGTACGGACGCGTAGATGCAAACTGTAGAGTTATACATCGTATCGCTGTCTGGGATGCAGGGCGTGGCCGAGCTTTCGCTTCAAAACGAGTGAAAACTTTCGAATATTTCGCAAGGTTTGATCAGCCCAACTACGTCCTTTGCCCTACAGTAGGCGTAGTTAGGCTGATCATGATGAAGACTTAAGAATTAGGCTGATCATGATGAAGACTTAAGAAGCATTCGGAAGTTTTCGTGTGTGTTAGAGTGATAGCTCTGCTTCGACCGCCCTCCCAAGGTTATGCACAGCGACGCAGTTACCTTGAGCTGCTCGAGCGCCAGCGTGGCAGAGTGACGCCAGGTCACGTGATTGGCTTGGGAAAATGCGTCGAAGAGGCGCTCGCTGTGCGCCTCGCCGCTGTAGCACTCGGTGACAACGCGATAGCGTGCCGATCGCTTCGAGGGCCCTGGGCCGCAGAATCTCTGTGTGAATGGCGCGCCGGCTGTGCCGTCTGTGCGTGCGCTTCAGCGTAAGTGACGGCTTGAATAGAACCATCTAGCCAACACAACTACACGACAGGAAATCTGAAGCAAATGCGATATCACACTCTCAAACACCAGAGCAAAAGGAGGCCATATTATCGCCCCACAGAGGAGCTTAGTAAGCACGGCAGCGTGTCAGATCGACGCTTCTGCAGTGGCCACTGTCGTTCAACAAAGGTAACAATGAGTACAAGCAGCAGCTTGAATTTCAGCCCAGTATTCGTATTCTTTGCTGACTCAAGTCAGACATACTTTGCGCTTGGGATAACTAGGTTTGACAAAGTTAAAACTCATTCAATTCATTACCAGGCATAAGGAAATGCACGTTAAAAAAAGATACGGCCCACACCTTTATACTGAGTTGCGTACGAAGGTGCCCGTGTACATTTCAGCTTACAACGTAGTGCCCACGCTGTAGTACTTTTGTAGACTCTAAGGGAGAAGTTGAAGCATGGAAAGAAATAGTGCAAAACCTCGATCCTTTGCGTGTAGCCTGTGTGTGGCTTTCTTCACCTTCTCTACTCAATTACTACGGCATCTTCGTAAGTCTGCACTGCCATCATAAAGCTCAAGTAGCGTGGCCAATCTACTCTCCTAACTATTTGAAAACAATGGTTTACTATACGCCGTGTCGAGGTTACCGAGTGCAGTGACCCAATATAAAGCTCTATCAGTTCGTCGTCCAGATTCGATAGTAAAACTTGAAACAAAGAGACTAGTTTACCAGAGAAGCACGCTCAGGAAGCAGTGGGAAACACGCACCATGCATGGGGCGGTGAACATGCAGTGAAAGAAACGGCCGCCGTCTCACTGACTTTACGTCAAACGAATGAGGAGCGCCCCGTCGTTGTGTATATAGCGTCCATCGGAGCGTTCTCATTCCCAGCATCGGGTGTACCGCAAAGACTTCCTCGGAACGATGCTTGAACGAACGCGCGAGCTCGGCCGCGCGCTCTCACATTTGCACGCTGACACATAACGATGCCAGATCCTCTCTAATTTACTCATCAGGCGCCGTCGGCCGCCGGGAGGGGGCGGCACGCGTTATTTGCGGCACGAACTAGTAAATGACAGTCGCATGTTGCCTCTACAAGAAGAAAACAAGAAGGGTGGGGGGAGAAAGAAACATTCGCCGCGGTTCGAAGTGCACTCGTCGTCCGCAAATTCCATCCCTCGTCTCTCCTGGGACCCGCTCCGCCGTTTCCACGGTCGCGCGCTTTCCTCTAAAAACTTTCGTTCGCGCCCGCGGCGCGTCTCTAATTAGCCGTGCCTCGTAGGCGCATTTACGGGGGCATCAGCGCCGCCGCAATGTCGCAACTCCCTCGTACGCTGTTATAGGCGCCGCCACATTGCGTCGTCAGCGTAACTGCCATTCCACTCTCGCTAGCCTCGCATGAGTGGCTCGCGCCATCTACGAATTTGTTTCGGCTACGTTTCCGTGCAATCAAGGAACGTACTGTGGTGCCGTTGAGGTTGTAGCGAGCGAAGAGTGAACGCTAGAGGGGGGGGGGGGGGCATATCTCTGTGGGAAAGTAAAGTGAGTTTTCGCGTAGTTCTATATAGGCCACGTCCAATCAGCGGGACGCCTACCCTCCCATAAATAATATAGGTCTCGCGCTTCTCCATTGCAGTCGGTGTGGTGTTACCAGTTTCGAGGTCATAGCGTATTACACGATACTATAGGAAGCTTTAGATTTGCGTACCCTAAGGTGGTGTGCGTCACGGTCGCCCATTATTTCAGTAACTTAACGGCAGCCCGCAAGAGGTTAGCGTACGAAGCATGCGCAGTAGCGGGAAACGCGGATGCGACGCTTTTCATAAGCTGTTCCAAAAATTTCAGTTCGCTACAGGCGCACATTATTCGTCCGGTATAACAACCACCGCGGTGAGGTTATGGTTAAGGCGCTTGACTGGTGACCGGAAGTTTGTTAATAATAATAATAATAATAATAATAATAATAATAATAATAATAATAATAATAATAATAATAATAATAATAATAATAATAATAATAATAATAATAATAATAATAATAATAATAATAATAATAATAATAATAATATTAATAATTATTATTATTATTATTATTATTATTATTCATCCGCTAATAAAAATATCAATGACAATGCTTTGTAAGAAACTGTGGTATTGAGGCACTAACGTATGTATTCTACATATCCCCATTGATATGTTCTGTGCCAGTCATCAATCATGGAGATTTTCTACTGAGGTTGGTCATTTGTTAAGGAAGCGTTGGAATGAAAAGAGAACAGCGTGCTTTGACAGACAAATAGGAAACGTTTAAAAAAAATTCTCGAAAGATATGTCCCATGACGAAGCAACAAATTCGCAACACGTTCCGCATTTTTCAAAGAAAAGTAACGCAATCGCTTGGACGCTGAAATAGAGTTAAAGTGTAAATTAGGCTGTTGTTTTTTTTGCCTAGTCAAATAAGAGAGGCGCGGAAGGAGGAGGAGGAGGAATAAACGTTTATTTTTCGAAACGGTGTAGCGGTGTAGGTTCCGCGTCCACCTTAGGTGGGAGGTCTTCTTATTCCAGGAACCCTCTGGCCTTCGCTGCCTCCTTGGCTCTGGCGACGAGACGTCGTTGTTGGCCCAGGTCCTCCAAAGACCCCGAAGGAAAAAAGAAAAAAAAAACTTGGTTAAGTTTGCACGCTGGATCCGTGTACAGAACTACGAACTCGCCTTTTCGCTATTGCCAGTGCGTACGAGGAAGACATCGAAACCAAGAATCAGCGTGGTCTGTTCACTGTAGGAATTATAAGAGCTTCGAAAAACCAATTTACAGGAACATTTTTTCATCCCTTATCTAATTATATCACATAGAGTTGGCCTGACACCCAGTGAAGTGTCTTTGCGCTGAGTGCGCGCATGCTTATTCTCTTTCGTTGCATGCAAGGAGTACCGCCATAATTTAATAAGCAGTTTATGAATAATGGTCACGAAGAGCCAGAACGAATAACCTGAACATGCCAGCGTTGCACCAAGTTCAAATGGCGAGCTGGGTGCCGAGCAGCCGTTGTTCCTGCAGTTGCTTCCAATAGGAGCATGCGAGTACATTTAAAGTCGAGTTTCATAGTGAACGTTTCTTTGAAACGAAGCGTGCCCGAAACAGTACAACGTTTTCTTCGTGTATACAAATGTAATGATCACTAATGCCCGCGTGTCTTGATGACAGCGGATAACGTGGCTTTGCCAGGGAGTAAATGCACTTGCGACACTCCTGGTGCTCAGAATTTAAACTCTGGTGCAGAGCACTTTGTTCTTTGCTCCATAAACGTCGCTTTGTGGAGAAGAGTTCCGATGAATACCGATTGCACAGTTTTAAATATTTACTATTCAATAAATAATTTTATATAGTGGAATTGTGCTCTTAGCGCTTACTAATTAAAAAGGAGTAGCAGTGGCAGAACATCAATAACAAAGACGGAAGAACGTTGCGTTGCAGTCTGATCATTCATACTTTATGGTAGTTATGCTCTCGTTTTTTCGCTTTATCCTTATTCAGAGAACTGATTCGAACGTTCACGATCGGTTCCATTCCAGAGTTTACGTAGAAGCTCGAGTCGCGGTAAATAGATGTGTCGCTGAAGAAAGGATCTTTGTAGAGCTACCAAGATGGCAGGTTGGGTGAGTTGGCTGAGGTTTGTTGCAAGGAAATCTTGAAGTTCACCAGTATACAATCGACTACAGGAGATAGAGAAAGGATCTGTGGAAATGCGATGCGCCAACAACTGAAACTTTGTAGCCTTCGTGTGATTCAGTTCTTTGTCTCACATTCACGTACTAACCGCGCATCACCGGGACAGTACAGTGCGTATAGTACAGCTCTAAGGCGTTTACAATTTATTCTGAACACGTAAATAAGACAAAAGTTGGGTGACTAATGTAGACTGTTGAGCCAGTTGGTTCATAACATTTCGAAAAAAAAGAAGTGTAAGCAAGGAGTGAAAAAGGCGTTGCACATGAAGAAAAATCACACGGACGGCCAGTGAACTTACTAGTTCTTGTAAAGCTAGAGGTCGTCCATGCGATTTCTCTTTGGTGTGGTGCCTTCTTTCTACTGGTTGCTTATATTAAAAAAAACAGCAAAGAAACGAACGAAAAACAAACAAAAAAACAAGCTTGGATTTTTATGGAGTCAGGAGGAAGATGCAGCTTGTTTCAAAACGTACTTTAAAAAATGTTTCAACGAAAACCTGTTCTCACTACCGAAATGGGGAGGGGGGGGCTTTAAAATGTTTCTTGATATTCGAGAGATGAAAGAATGGTTGGAAAACCTTCGTAATGGTCCCTAGGAATGTCCTTTACTACGTTGGTTGGTATGAATTATAAGGCAGCACTAGTTACACGCGCGTACAACAGTGTAATCCTACAACATTTTCATGCATGTTGTGCACCGTCTGCCGCTGACTGACTGACTAATAAATTAGCGAAAAGAGCTCAATTACCAGCGCCCTTTTCAAGTTGCCCCCACTGCTAGTGGTATGAGTTGGGCTTTCGAAACGTCAATGAAGATTTTGCTTCGCAACTTGCGTAAAGTTGTTCGTGCAAAAGCATTTTATGGCATTTTAAGACAACAAGCACGTTAGAACAGCAAATAATTTCTGTTTCGGGTAGTGTCTAGTCAAATTCACGATCGCTACGCAAAAAGTTCTTTGCCACTTGAGACCCCATTCGATGGTCGAAATCCAACGCGTGCCACATTTAGAAAATTACCTGTAAAGCGTGCTCTGCCGCTCAAAGGGTTCGTTTGAGGCGAAATGGTTTGTACGGGTTATTTCGAATAGTCACGTGTTCATGACGCTGTTGTTAAACTGGTAAAAGACAACAAGAAAAAGAAAAATACGACATAATCTTTCTTAAGAAAAAAAAATAGAGCACTTCACACAGCTCTCTTATTTTGCTAGATTGACTTTCTCAGAGTGTAATAGTAGTAGTAGTGGGAAACTTTTTTTTTCGTTTTTAGAAGGATCGCAATCTTCAATACGAGCCCCTACAACGCAGATAAGTCGTCTATAGTTCTGTAACAGAGATGTTGCTCGTCTGCTGATCCGAAGGTTGCAGCCGCGATTGCATTTTAATGCAGGAGAAATGGTAGAGGCCCGTGTACTCTGGTGACGTCAGTGCTCGTTAAAGAACACCAGCTCGTCGAAATTTCCGGAGACTACACTACGGCGTCTGTCATAAACGTATCGTGTTTTTAGTGTGCGAAATCGTTAATAATAATAATAATAATATTAATAATAATAATAATAATAGTATAATAATAATAATAATAATAATAATCTATTACTACTACTGCTGCTACTACTACTATCAAAATTACACCGCTCAGATTACTGTTGCAGAGTAAACCGCTGCAGATGATTCGTAATCTACTCACTGCCCACCAGAGAAGCTGCATTCTTAGTGTGTCCGCTAAATTTGATATCTAAGTGAATATGAAGGATTCAGTTAGCTTGCTGCATCTGTGTGCTCAGGTTATACGTTTCAGAAAATCAGCCCACCACCTCACGAACCCCCCCCCCCCCCCAACCTCGACAAATTTCTTCCCCTCATGTTGCGCTGTTCAAGCTGAAAGCTGCACTAAGCATTAAAGAACTCGTTTAGCAGAAATTCCAGCATCCAAATCGGCGTTGGTGTTATGTCTTTGTGTTGGTTCACCTTGTCTATTTGTCTGTTTTTTTATCGCTTCTTTTCTTTCTCTCTCTCTCTTGCGTTTTTGTTTTTTAGCGCTGACACTCTTTTGATATGTAGGGTTTGACGTCCCAAAACCCTCATATGAGAGACGCCATAGTGGAGGGCTCCGGAAATTTCGACCACCTGGGGCTCTTAAACGTGCACCTAAATCTGAGCACACGGGCCTACAACATTTCCGCCTCCATCGGAAATGCAGCCGCCGCAGCCGATATTTGATCCCGCGTCCTGCGGGTCAGTATCCGAGTACCTTAGGCACTTGACCACCGCGGCGGGGCCGCTGACACTCTTTGTACTCCGTAGCGTGGCCTGCCTAATGCCTGTGTTGCATGCGCGCCAGCGGTTTATTGTTCGCGTTGGGCAGATTACGACTGGCTTGACGAGCTCCGCAGTCAGTGTGCATTCAAGTGTTGCACTGCCTCCGGTTGGGCCACTCTTGACCAAGCGACAATGTGATGCAATGGCGTCATCATGAAGTCATGCATATGGGTGACCTGTCCTGTCATGACGATGTCATACATAAAACACACTACCATCGCTCAATTTTTTTCGTCTGTTTTGTGTTGACATCACAGCCGCCGATGGTCACGTCTCGTGTTTAGTGTTGCGTCTAAGGTTTTTTTTCCTTGAAAACACGCTAGATTACGGCGGAAAGTTATCTCCGAGACTTATACTGAAGGGAGTGGCAGAGCGAATGACATGAGATTGCACAATTGTCTTTACTTTGCGCGCTTTGTCCGCTACACCCTTTTCTTTTTTTCGCGTTCCTCGCTTTTATAATGCATTTTGTTTTTTTTTTGCCACAGGTTGCGCCGCATGAGACAGTTGCACCGTTAAAATACGGTTGACGCTATTGTCCTGGCGTCGTTACTGCGCCCAGTGGCGTCGCCCAGCCCGCGTCGGACAAAAGGGAAATGTCATTCGGCGACGGGGCGCCCCGCGGGGCACCTTTTTCGCCTGAGCTCGCAGTTTCCACTGTTTTTGTTCTGGCGTAGAAACGTGCACGAGTGCACTATAAACAGAAAGGGTACTCGCGGTCCTTTGTGAAAACGGGATGAGGCGAATGAGAGACAGAAAGAGAGTCACATGGGGAAAAGAGCATTCTCTCCTGCTCGCTACCTTCCTTTGACTGAGTCGTCCTTGTTTTCTCCCTTCTCCCGTCTTCTTCGCAAGGCAAGAGAGAGAGGAAACTTTGCTAGTCGAGCTTTCTCGTGAAGCGAGGACGTGGTGATCATCGCGTGAATGTTTCAGCACCGCTATCCCAACGGTAGCTCTCAGCGGGGAGCGTGGCGCGCTTGCGATGGTCGGCCCGGCAGGCGTCATCAGCATTGTCTCCCTCTGCTTTTCATCTCGTTGCGGTTGAGCCCCCTGAGCCACCTCCCGCGGCGCGAAAGAGAGAGAGAGAGAAAAAAAAACTGAAAGAAGGCGCACCGGTTTCCGAGAACGTTTACCCGCGTATTGAAAGAGCAAGAAGCAGCAACGACGGCTGTGTGTGAAACGATAACCGCGTGATATACGGCCGCCCCGAAGCAGCGACGTGCATTGGTAAGAGACAAAGTTAGCGAAGCCAGCGGCAAAAGAAGCGCCATTGAGTGCGGCACGGTGGAACCATCCATAGTTCGGCTTTCAAGAGAACAAGCACCAGCTGCGAAGCGGTGTGTCTATATCGAGACTTTTTCTCTCTTGCTTTTAAAACTTCCGCGCACTTGTGGTGACACCTAAACGTAAGCGCCGATGTGCATTGAGGCATGCTAAGCGGTCAATTTGCAACGCTTGTGCCCGTCTTTTCAGACGTTCCTCTCATTATGGCTTCTTTTCTGCTTTGTCTTTTACTTTGATGCGTTCTCGCGTCTTACCGCGTTATCGTGTCGAAACAAAACTTAGCTGGGCGTCGAATGACCTTCCAAGATGAACGAAGCAATGAAACCTTCGAACTACAGGTGGAACTGTGGCTATCTAAAACACTGGCCCCGGAAAGCTAATGAGCGAGTCTGTTTAGCATCTTTCGCGTTGCTTGCTTCTCCTCGTCTTCTCGGCCTCTTTTATTAAAAAAGCTTGTCTCTGATGCTCCTGAGTGTTCTCTCTATGATGATGTGAAACGACAGGACGCAGATACCAAGACGCAGTTCTTTTTTAAGACGATTGACCTTTTTAGGACATATGATTCACTTTGGTGTTTGAAGTCATCCTTAAATGTTTACGGACCACGCGAGCGCTTGCCGAACTGCTTATCTGCGCCACATAGCGGTAACGCCATCTACCGTCGACCACAGTTGAGGGTCTGAAATACGTCTTGTTATATTCACTGGCCTTCCAATTTGCGCGGCATATTGCTAGTTCTCAGTTCTCGTGCAAAGCGTTTACCTGCAATATGACCGCCACACTCTTGTTTCTATAGCAGAATCAAAGATATCACTACGTGCTTCGAACGGCGGGGGTAGATGTCACTCTGCAAGAAATATTGCTACGACTGCTCTCGAGACAGAACCGAGTAGCCGTGGTGGCCAAAGAGCACGTCTCGTTAAAATGTGAAAGGTGAAAATTATTTGCGTCCAGTCGGAAAATAGACAGGCCATCGATTAAAGGAGGGACGCGCCTTGGGCACCGCACTCTTATCGATCGCCGCTGACGTAGCCGAAATGTCGCGAAGAGGCTCTTGACCACGCACTCGCATGGTCTGTAAACTTTTGTGGTTGACTGTATATATAGGGAGGTATTTAACTGTCTTGCATTCGCGCACAATTGGGTCATTGGGCTGCCCAATAATAAAACGCCGACGGTGCTCTCAATGCGCACATGCTTGGGCAGAACGTAGAGAATGACGTAACTGACGAATCAGCCAATGAAGACTGGTATCTTTTCTCTTGGCAAACGGCTTTCAGGGGCGAAGCTTCTTAAAGCGACACCCGTTCGTCTCTCGTAGTAGTGCGTAACACGCCTTACGCTTTGACCTGCAAGGTGGTGCCGGTGGGAGATTTCTCCTGTGCGTTGTTGAACAATGAAAAATTCGCAGCGTGTGCGTTAACTAAAAGCTGAATTCTCCTGTCTCTCATTCCCCATCAGCAGCCATTGGCATGTACATTGAGCCCTATCTGACAAGAAAGGGTTGCTACGTTATACTCGCTGGGCGTAACCTCCTTGGTTTTAGATAGGTTATGCGAGCATTGGGCCGCAGTGCCATGAATACAGAGAACAAGTATATACCACGAACTCGAGCTGGTTAAAGGTGAGAAGTAGACACGAAGCGCAAGCCGTAAAAAAGTGTGCGTGTGCCACCTCTAGTTTATTCCTTGGAACGTCCGCTGGATGGCAGGGCTTCTATATGTGGAATATATGATGAAAAGATGCGAGATGGTGTTACTTGGAGTGTTGACTAGATGGACGAACGGACACACAGACAGATGCATGGATGGACGCAGGGATGGCTGCACAGACGGATGGACGCATGGACGGACGCAGGGGCGGATGCATGGACGAACGCAGGGATAGATGCACGGATGGACGTGCGGACGCATGCACGGCTGGTCACACAGACGGACGCATGGATGGACGGACGGATGTTTGGCCGCACTCTCCATCATTCACCCCGTGGATATTTGTTTCACCTAGCCATATGCAGACTTCTCTGTAAAAGAGGGGGTGGTTGAAAATTTATTTGGGATTTAGCTGACCGAAGCCGTCGTTTTACTTATGGAGACAATGTCTGAATATACTTCAGTACATGTGCCACGTGTGAACTATGTTGCTGTGCCGGTAGATGGCGCAGCTTACTCAAGCCTATAAGGAAACTTGTACATTACGATCGTAGAACCGATTTTTCAGAACTCGTGCAATAATTCACAGTGCTCGCACTCGCACTCGCCAGTGTGTAGTGATCGCAATCCTCTGCAAGTGTGAGGCCCACGCGACAACTTTGTGCTCTCCCATAGTGGAGTACTATGTACTCTAAATCGTTAACCACTTTTTTTTTGAACACACGTTCTCTGTAACATATACCCGTCGTTGAGTGTCGCTGCTACATCTTCTTGTCAAAGCGACGCTTTGTTAGTAGAAGTAGATGTGCCATGCAGGTTACCTTCAGCTTACAGTTGCGGCCTATTCGCTACTCCTGGAGAGGTGGTATACCTCTTCAGGAGAGGTGGTATACCTCCAGTGTCATGCACGACAAAAGCGACTGTTAGTTTTCTGAATTCGGTGTGCCTAAGCAAAACCTTGCAGCTAACCTTGTTCTGCATGTGGTGCTTTAAAAAGCTATGTACGCGTGCTGTTCATTTGTCCATATGATCGCAGTATGTACCATAGCTTTCGCCAAGCTTCTGGCGTTGCAAACTAGGGAATTTTTTAGACAGAAGTCTCCAGCACATCATTGCCAATGTACCCATCCTGTGTCTTTTTTTTCTTCGTTTATGGTTTTTACTAATGCTATTTGTTTTCTTTATTAGGAGTACAGGTCAACGAACTTTAATAACTTTAGTGGCCCGTCAGTGATAAAAGATCACGATGACAATTTTGATGTAACTTCTCGTTTCTCTGACGATATGCCACGCTATATTGTTTTTCAGTGACTTTTGTCTTCTTCCCGACTTTCGTTAAAATAACAAATTCCGCAACGACTGCGGGGAATTTCTTTCGCATCATCGCATAAAACAAATAACACTTTCCACTGACTTGAGTTTGCGGGAGATATTTTTATTTACTAGTTCAATAAAAAAAGGACAGCAGGGCCTATTCAGAGTGTCTTGAATTTTTATTGGTGTGCTTAGGGATGCGGGGAAAACGAGATTCAGCGGGAAAACAGCGTCAACGAAGGAAGAGAAAGAATACGAGCTGAGTGGATGGAAAGGACCATCGCGGCTTGCCAAGCCGACCAAAACAAGAAAAGGAAAAAAAAATGCCAGACCGAGTAGGTCTGGTCGACCGGTTGGCGTCCTATATCCGCTCGTGCCCCTCCCAAACTCCGCACGTACTTCACGCATAGCGCATTTGCGTAAAAAGCCTGCAGAAAGAGGGCTAAGAAAGGTTGAGGCCTGAACGTTGGGCGTGGAGAATGGAGTACGGCATTTGGAGGGGAGCTTCCGCTTCTCTGAAGTTGAGCAGCCAAATCGATCTCGCTCTTGTGGCTTGGTTGGGCCCTCTGAAAAAAAAAAGTGGTGCTAAGGGGAAAAGGACGAAAAGCGGCTGGAGCAATGTGTTAGTCCTGGGGCGGTAGTGAAGACGAAATCGGGGGCACTGCAACGCATCTTCCGTTGAAACAAAAGAAATTCTTCTCGGCCTTCCACCTCTTCCTCTATTCCTTCTTTACTCGCTCGTTTATTCTTCGTTTTTCAGGCGACGTTGTCTCGATGGCGTCTGATGGCATTGCAACCGCGTGACATCCTTCTCTCATCTCTCTCTCTCTCTTCAACAGTGGGTACCTTCATGCTCCCACGTGCCTCACTTCCTGGCTTCATTTCGTATGTTTGCTTCGTTTCCCGTTTTTCAAAGGTCGTGGATTGGCGACAAGCTCATCTGAAGAGCTTTAAAAGTCGCCGGGAACTGGCAGCGGAAGCGCTTCTTCTTCCATCCCAAGTAGCTCGTTGCCGGACGCGCAGGCGCAATGGACGGTTGGCAGAGTAGCCTTTGATGAGCTGCTGGGAGTGACGGTCCCTTAGGGCAGCCACTCACAGCACACCCACTCCCACTAGGAATCTGTACCCGTGGGGTGGGTCACAAATTGCTCGGGGTGGCCCCGCATCTGTTGGTACTTGAAAAGGGAAGCGCAGCGTCCTTCTAGAAGTAGCACGTAGTTACTACGCGAACGTGTTTTCTCGTCGAAGGACATTGTGCTGGTTGGACAAAGGCACTTGAAGAACACACGTAACGTTGTGTCGTATTTCTTTTCTTTGTGTCCTTGTTAAAACGGCGCAAATTTTTTTCGACGACAATGCTGCAACAAACCCGAATTTCTACCGTATTTTTCCCGTGACGATATATTTGCCATTTCTGAAAGGCGTTCTCAGAAACAAAACTAATGAACGCTGAAGAATGGCTGTCATCTTGTAGAAACCATAAACGGCAATTTTAAACAAGAAAATGCGTGCTTATTCCGCCACTTTTCGGCGCTGAGCCCCGCCGCGGTGGTCTAGTGGCTAAGGTACTCGTCTGCTGACCCGCAGGTCGCGGGTTCGAATCCGGGCTGCGGCGGCTGCATTTCCGACGGAGGCGGAAATGTTGTAGGCCCGTGTGCTCAGATTTGGGTGCACGTTAAAGAACCCCAGGTGGTCAAAACTTCCGGAGCCCTCCACTACAGCGTCTCTCATAATCATATGGTGGTTTTGGGACGTTAAACCCCACATAACAATCAGTCAATCAATCACTTTTCGGCGCTGACTTACTGAGTTGCTGGGCCTAAAGTACCACCGGTACGTTCTTCCCACGCAGACTGTAGTGATATGTTACACCTCGTGCTGAACTGGGTGCACCTTTAAGCAGCTTTCACATGTAGGCAGAGCAATATGTCAGGCTAAACCACTATCGACACGGCCTACACAGCGGTCGGTGTCCTTGGCTGCATTTGATTTAATATTGAACGCTCGCGTTGTACATTTGACGCAGCGGTATTGCGCCTATTTAAGGCCTACTGATGCGCATCCTTAAATGCTGTACGCCATCTCTGTGTCAGAAGTTTACATTATAGAATAAACTTGTATTATACACCTGTGATTACTTCTGTTACAATGTAATGACCAAGCAGTTCTGGTTTAGTCATTGCTTCAACAGCAGGTCAATAACAGAATGTTGGTTGTGCTAGAGCAGAGGCAGGCATTCTTTTGCGCCGAAGGTCCAAACTGTATCAAGTCGAGAACCATTGAAACCACATGGCAAAAAAAAAAAAAACACAGCGTATCCACGGACTCAATGTTGATGAGTGGGGCGAAGCGCCCGCCAGTCCGTTCGCGCTTCCCTCCGTCCAATCGTTCTTGCTTCCGTTTGTCTATGCGTCTGTTCGTACGTCCGTTCGTGTGACCGTCCATGCGACCGTCCATGCATCCGTCCGTGCGCCCATTCGTGCGTCCACCTGTCCGTCCGTGCGTTCGTCCGTCTGTGCATTCATCCGTCCGTCTGTGCGTTCATTTGTCCATCCGCACGTATGTCTGTCTCTCCGTCCGTGCGTCCGTCCCTGCGCTTGTCCATGCATCCGTCCGCCCATCCGTACGTCCATTCATTCGTCCTTTCATTTAGTGAACACTCCATGTACCGCCATCTTGCATCTTTTCATCATATATTCATCATATAGAAGTACCGTCATCCAGCGGACATTTCAAGGACCAAATGAGAGGTGGCTACCTACTTCTACGACGACGACTACAACAACAACTGCTACTAGTATCACATACATAGCGGACGCACGACCCACGGCATAAGCAGCTTCGCCCCTAGAAATGAAAAACGGTTCACCCCTGCTTTAGACCTTCACGCCTACATTGCTTACACGAAGAAAGCGTTATTAATCGCAGTAGGTGAGACAATAATGCGAGTACCGTTTAGCAATGACCTGGAGCTTCGTTCCCAAAGCCACCACGAAAATATTGGTTGACGACACTTATGCCCAAGCCGAACCACAAGCGAAGCACAGGTTAGTGCGCCGCGCATGCAGCCCACGGGCCGCAGGCTTCTCACCACTCATTTTCAGCTTCACTCGCTAAGCTTTCCTCGTTTGTTTTGAACTAACGTTTGATGACTCCGAGCATGATGCACAAGTGATGTGATGTTTCATACAGATATTAACCCCCGCATTCAGAAACAATCTCTAACTTTGAGCTTGACTTCCCACCGCCTCAAGGCAGCGTTTGAAACGCGTTTCTGCTGCCTTGGCACCGCCTGAGGCACGGTGTAAGATACAAACACTTTCTACCTTACAGCGTGGCCTGAAGACAGCGAGTTCGAAACGCGTTTGTGGGGCATTGAAGGCGGTGACTAGTAAAATAGAAGTCCAGGAGCGTTTCTGAATACGGGGTGTGTGTAGAAGAACTCTATTATAAAATAACTTTAAGCTCTTCAAGCACGCGTGTATCTGAAAAAAAAGTGTTTAACGATTTAGTGTGCGTGGTACTCTACTATAGGAGAGCATAAAGCCGTTTCGAAATGTGCGTAAAAAGATGGCTCATATGTGTTATATTTCCGTTTAGAAAAAAAATTATTTACAGTATGTACAGAACACAAAGGCTTCATAACATTCCAGTAACAGGGCACATACATTTCGGCACATCTATGTATCACGACCAACATCACTACAGTACAGTGAAGAGATTTGCTCTAATATACATGACAATGTTGGCATACATGTATACAAGAACTCAATGCGATATCATTATACAATGGAATAACGATACAATAGATGCAATGAAACACGATTTGTAACAAATGAAATGATATATAACAACTGAATGGGCGCTGCTTAGCACCACGTCGGTCGAAAAATGAGTTGTATTTTTTCGTGTTTGACCTTGACAAAAAGGCACGACCAATGCCGCAGAAACTTGTGCTCCCCGAGGAAGAAAAGCTCCTCAGAGAGGAACGCGAGGATCTCTCGTCTCATTCTCCCCGGTATCGGTCACAAAGCACACCAGCGCCAATTGACAGCTACGGCCTCACATCGGTTTCTCCAAAGGCTGAACAGCCCCGCAAATATTAAAAGAGCGGAGAAGTGGCCATGCGGAAATCGGCTGTTGGACACGAAAGTTCGCACACCCTGTCCCCGAAAACCAGCATGAACCACACGCCAAAATAGGTGGGATACCACACATTCAATCGTCGCATGTCGATTGATCTCTACCATGACGCAGTTGGGGCAAGTGGAAGTGCGAACCACCTGCCACCGCTGCAATCGATCTTGCGTGGGGAGCAAGCCCTAGGCCAACCGCCAGACAAAGTCCCCGAGATGCCCTGGCAACACTGCGGCAGTTATTGGTTTCCAAGCGCAGTTCATTATATAGAATGACAATGCTGGGGCACCAAGGGCCGTAGAAGGGCGGCCATTGTGTCCACCACTTTAGAATCATCCACCTCTATCTCTGGGCACGTAGCTTCCAAACGTCGGTGAAATTCCAGAAGGGCTCGATCAAAGATGGTAATTAAGTTGATTGGGGACCTTGATTTATTTGGCTATCTGACAGGAAGACACGTAGTGATAGCCCCAATTAGTAGCGAGCCAGTGTCTGAGCGGGCATGCCATAATTGCTTAGTATTCGCAATAGAGTGCGGCGGCACAATGTAGAAGCCGTGACGGAAACGTCGGGGAATACAAAACCGCCTTGATCTCGCGGTTGAGCTAACGCTGGACGAGATAACAATTCTGTGCCACCAGACCAAAAAAATGAACTGATGCAGTTTCGCACTTTCCTACAGACGTGGAGCGGTGGTTTAACAGAATGGCAAAGGTACAAAAATTTTTAGGTAGACCGTTTGAATTAAGTGTCGGTGTTCCAAGAAGGGGAATTCGAAGTTCCTGGATGCTTTGATATCACTTTGAAGATATTGCACAACGGATGACCAGATGCTATCCTGCACACCAAATGCAGTGGAAGTAACTCCGAGTATTGCAATGTTAGGGGACGATTGTAAAGGCGACGTGATGTTGATACGACCGCTGGTGTTGCCAATGACTGAATCTGGCTTTTAGAAAAGTTTAAACTGGCACCGGAGATTATGCCAAAATCATGGAAAGTATCAAGAGCATGCTGCAGTGACTGTTCATTATGTACATATAGAGTATTGCCATCTGCATATGCAGTAACCTTAGTTAGGTGTTACCGGGTAGGGGTAAGCCACGAATCTGTGGGTGATGTTCAGCGGCCCTTAAGAAGGGTTGTAATGCGAGGATAATTAACACTGGGGAGAGGGGACACTCTTGACGGACCCCACGTGTGACTTTAACTGCGCGGCTCTCACGGGAATCTATGGAAAGGGTTCTTTCTGTATTAGAGGACATCGCGTGGATGAGCTCAATGAACTTATCTGGGAATCCGAATGCATGTAATACATTTAGTATGTAGCCATGTTCTATGAAATCACAATCTTTCTCCTGATCTAAGAAAACCAACATTCCTTGTGCACATCGGCTAGTGCTGTATTGAATGATGTCACGCGTTAACTACGTATGTGTGTGTATTTCTGGGCCCGGAACAGAACAGACCTGGTGGGGAGCGATTAATGTTGCAAGAGATGTACTGATTCGGCGCACCAAGATGTTGGGCAAGAGCTTGTAATCTACATTGAGCAGGGTAATAGGGCGCCAATCTTCTGGTGGCGTGGACATTGGGGCTTTCTTGGGAACTAGTCTTATACGGTCTTTGTGGAAAGAGGTTGGAAGGGTAATATCTCGGAAGCCTAAGGACGCCCTGAAACTTGCTGCTTAACTCGTCACCAAACGAGCTTCGCGTCTCTAAGCACCGCCCGCACAGCGGACGGTGCTTGAACTAGACTCTGTAACACCTTCGGCATCTTCGGCATATTGTGCTTAGAAAAAGTGGTTAACGATTTAGAGTACTCGGTACTCTACTATGGGAGAGCTGAAAGCCATCCCCAATATTCACGCTGTTCGGAACAGTTTTGTAACTGCTCATGGAGCCGGAAATAAGCACGGCGCTGCCTTGCAAGTCCTGTTTTAAAGCCACAGTTCTCGTTCCAGTGAATTGTGCAAGTTTGGGTCACGTATTTGACCAACGTTAAGGTATTTGATTGGAGCTTAAGAAGTAGTGGAGGTCTGCTTTTTGCTTACTTCACATCTTATAAGCAGAATATAAGCTGAATAGTTTTCTAAAGTTTTGAAGAGCCGAAAATTAAACTAGCTGGTAAGTATTCATCACGAAACACGATGCGCTTTCAAACAAGGATACAGCGGTGCTGAACGAGACAACATGAAGTGCGAAAATCAAAAGAACGGGTGAGCAGTAGTCGAAGTGGTGGAAAACGAGGTGGACACAATATTATATCCGCAGACTTATTAAAGGGGCCCTCCAACACTTTTCACGACTTCACAGTTTTACATGTTTTTGTAGTTGGTTGCGTACACTGACGCCTTAATTAAGAGATAAGTGCTGCAAGAACGGCAGCGATAAAGGCACGCTGTGCAAAGTTATTCCGCACAGAGCTATCAAAATACAATGAAATGGATATATAGTTACCCTCAACTCGATTTTCGCGTGCTCAACTTCTCGTGTTTCCGTCGCCTTCTGACGTCGGAAGGCTGCCCAATGAAATTAACTGAAAGCGCCACCGTACAGGAAGCTGGCATGACATATTGCCTGTTACGTCCAGCGTGTTAAGGACGCCGTTGCGATGGTAACAATGTGGCACTTGAAGAGGGAACGAAACGTGCGAAAAGAGCCGTCTCGCGAACGCTTCTATAATGTTTCGTAGCTCTACTGATATTTCTTCTTGCAATGACGCATATATATCAACGCTCTTGCATTTGTTTTCTTTTAGTTTCTTCAAACAACGGCACCCGGAGCGTCACGGTGCGTTTTCTCCAGCACATGGCGTTCGGCACATTCTTTTGCGAGCTTTGCGGTATTCAAGCTGGAAAAGTCGGAGAGCTTTATTTTCTGTCGCATGGAGTAAAAAAAAAATACGATATTGAAAAAATAAATCCAACAGTAATCCCTATTTTAATGTAACGCTGTGATCGCAATTAACGTTACATTTATCCAATCAGTTTTTGTTGTCATCCTTGACCAAACTACCGTATGCGTATTTAGAACTGTATTCTTTACAATAATTTGTTTACATTTAATTGTACACCCTCACAGTCGTTTTGTTGCCCCCCCCCCCCTTATTTAATGCCCTCGGACTTTTAAGAATGTAATAAATGAAATAAATTAAATGAAATATGGCCGCTACCTCCCGGCGTCATTTTTGCTCGCAGTAGTTTTGGGGAGTGCCACTACGAGTTACGCAGTCGGCACTGATGTTTCCAAGCGTTATGCCTAGTTCACACTGAAACATCCGCTTTCTACAGCGACCGAAATTCCCCTGCCGCCAAAACGCAGCGTCGTTCACACTGGACGCGCCCCGCGCCGCCGAATATGCCATCTACTACGGGGTGAACGCGGGATGGATGCGCTGTCACTCGGTTGTTGTCGCGGCTCGCAAACGCTACTACGCTATCCGGTGGTGTATACTTCGACGACTCTCGTACGCAAGAAGCAAGAGAAGACAGTACTGCTTAGTTTGCTGGCAAGTGGCTGTCTTGTAATGCACGAAGAACAGAAAAAACCACCGACGCCAGCGGCGTTGGTGGGTTCGTTTTGCTCTGCAAGATCGCAACAAGCTCGGTCACGCCAACAGCAAGCTCGGTCACCTCTTCCACGAAATACGGACGCGAAGTAGGCACAGAGTAGGTTAAACTCCCGTTGTTTTCAACATTCAGTTACGTGCACTGCGGCATAACAAGTGAGTAGGGCTTGGCCGCCATTTTTCAGAATTCCTTGACTAGCGCTCCTATTGGTCCGCGGTGACCGATTTCGGCGGCAGTCGCCGCAAAAATCGGTCCGAGAGCGATCGGCGTGGAGAGGGCCCTTTCGGCGAATTTTGCCGCCGCCGTACCGGATTCGGAGCACTTTCGGCGGCCGGAATGCTCAGTGTGAACGCGGCCTTAGAGGGCCCTTCAAGAAGCGCCGCCAGTCAATCGGTCAAACTTGCTGTAGCAGGCAGGCAGGCAAAGAACTTTATTTGATCCGGAGACGATGCTCACTCCCCCTTAGGGGGCGACATTGCGAGAGACAACTGTGTAGACATTTCATTAGTTCACTATGCAATTGCATCGAGGCATGCGCTTCTTTTACTATCGATAAGTCATGCCTAAACCACCAGACACGTTTCTTCGTTTATGTGCCCTGCCGCGCTGGTACTTGTGGTTAAGGTACTCGGCTGGTGACTCGCAGGTCGCGGGTTCGTATCCCGGCTGCCGCGGCTGCATTTACGGTTGAGGTGAAAATGGTGGAGGCCCGCGTGCTCATATTTGGGTGCAAGTTAAAGAACCCCAGGTTGTCGGAATTTCCGGAGCCTTCCACTACGGCGTCTCTCGTAATCATATGGTGGTTTTGGGACGTTAAGCCCCACATATCTATCATCAAGCTTCGTTGATGTGTTTGTGCAAAACGACGCAGGAATCAAATTGTGGCACATATTGACGATTTCGATACTGCAAAGAAAAACTAGATGACGATTCTCTAGTTGAAGTCCTTTTGTGCAAAATTAACCTCTGATTAATAGAATGCATGGACTGGCTGTCCTCATGGCCGCAGCTGAAAGGAAGTTTGTAAACAGCACCAGTATGATGTTCTGGAAGTTTATTGACCTATTTTACTGCACAAATGTCGGCCCACTTTGTATTCCAGACCTGCTTATTCCGTCTCTGCAAAGTCACGCACGTCTTGATTAGCTCAGTGGCAGTTGTAAAGAAACATCACTGCCCAAGCACTCCGTATACTCCGTATAGGTGGTTAACCAGCAAAGATGAAACGTGCTGCAACAGGCTTTGGCAGCCGGAGCCGAACTGCTCGAAAAACTGCCGCTGAAAGCGGGCGTTGGCCCCGGCGAACGCGTTTCGGTCGTTACCACGTTGACGCTGCTCTGCCTGCAATGCCACTTCTCCGGCTCGCCATTGTTGCTTTATTTCGAACTAATCAGCTGGCCGAGCGATATGCGCAGGATGGTGCGGCGCAGTTTACCACATTCGCCACTGTCACCACGCAGGCAACAATAGACAACAACGCAGGCACAAATAGACCAGCGGCCTTGCTTCGCGTTCCATCGCGCTACCAGGGCACAACGGCCAGTGTTGCCACTGACTTTCGTGTCATTGTTGCCTAGTGTTGGAATTTTTCTTGAAATCCCCCCCCTCTAAAAAGAAGAAAGAAGTTAGTTGCTACTCTAGATATGCGCAGCATGCCTTGTAATAAAGATTGCTAATTCTGTATTGCATCGTAGAATACGGTACCATCAATAACCCCTGTCACTGCCACTCGCACTGTTTCTGAAGGCTGCCCAGAAAAACAGACTTCTTGGGCTGCCAGAAAAGTATGTTAATGAAGAAATTTATCTCTAAATACCAAATTATGAGGTACTGCAGCTGTGAATAAGTCGACAAGCTACTCAGAACAGTTGTAAATACGGTCGGAACATGAAGCTTAACCATCGTCAGCCACTTCAGAAGCGAAACTTTATAAAGAAACTCAAGAAGCACCCAAAGAGCTTAGTATAACACCACGACCTCGCGGCACGCGAAGCAGTCTGACTTAAATTTTGTCTGGGAGGTTGTTGGTGGGCGCATCAGTACCTGTAGGATCTAGACGAATTAAGTAGATACTCATGAGAAACAGAACAGACGTATTTAATTGTGCCTAAAGGTGTCTTCTACTGGTGTGTGGGTTCAAAATTGAGAAAAAAATTGAAAAAAAGTGCTCTCGCTCAATTTTCGGGGAAGATACTGAGCATAGAATGTATAAATCCATAAAGTGCGTTGCTGAGCGAGTTGGTTCATTGTCTAAAAATATAAAATTAGAGCGCAAAAAAGACGATCTACATATTTCTCACTGTTCTTTCTTAATAATATTCAGTTCGAAGCAGCGCCCGTTCCTGGCGGCCTTCTTGTCTTTAGTCTCGTCTTTCTTGCGTTCGACTTTGATTTTTGTATTACACACTATCGATGTATGCCTAAATTCATCCGAAAATTCGTCTTGTTGCCATTAATAATTTTAGGTTGCGGCGGGCTTCTATATATTGCCTATTTGACAAAACAAAGCAACCAGTGGCAACCATGAGTCAACGGTTGAACTGAAGCACTTGACCGCTGAACAGACGGGATAGTGAATGGTGAGGCACGTGATTAATTACGTGGAGAAGGGTGGTGAGCCAGCGTTTGTCATCCTAGTGGGGGTTAGAGCAGTGGATGCGGCGGACACAGCTGGTCACGCGGCATGCTTTCATCGCCTCAAGGCTAAATGGAGGTACGTGGTGCAGCTTGCTCGAATAGGCCACTAAAGCTTCCGCTTTAGAAATGCTTTACAACAGTGATCGGCAGCCATTTGAGCCAGATGGTGAAATCATGCACATGAAGCCGAGAAGGTCGGGGGCCGCGCGGCAAATCATGAGGCGGAGGGGGGAGAGAGGGGCTTTGCGGGCGTAGAAAAAGAATTCGGTGAATCTACAATAACGCGCAAGACTGCTTAAGGTTTGGCTATATTTAAGACTAAAACTCAGCAAGTCTGGAGGTAGAGCAAAATTACAAATGCAAGCGATGTCTAACGCCACTTCTGGTACAAAAAACTGTCATGTCGACCTTGAGATAGGAAGCGACAAGAGTAAAGAGCTGGTTCGTGAAATCGGGCTCCGCATAATTCTGCCTTCCTGGCCACATCCTGCCCGTGGGCCGCAGGTTGGGGACCTCTGTACTAGAGCGTTGGTTTATTCAGAAGTTTATTCAGAAGTTTATTCAGAATTGAAATACAAGTGATACAAGTGCATGTGTTATGTACAAATACAGAAGGAGGTCTCAAAGTCGCGAGACTGTGAGTGAGACCTCCTATAAAATCATACATGAGAGATACAACGCAATAGTAAAGAGTGGTAAGGAAAGAAAATTTAAGGTATACAAAATGTACAGATAAGCACGAAATAGCGAACGTAAGTTATAAAAAAATGTACAGCTAAGCATGCAAAAACTAACACGAAAATGCAATAACATTCACTCTGTATAATATCAAGCATTATTACGGTAAGGATAGAAAAATTAAGATATACAAAATGTACAGATAAACACGAAATAGCGAACATAAGTTATACAAGGTGTACCGATGAGCACAAAAAACTAACAGAAAAATGCGAATCTCAGAATTTTCGACTGCTCATTTTTGCTGAATATCCCAGAGTGGTACGTGCCATTGTTTTTTTAAGGAAAAACAAACAAACAAAAAAGAATCCCTCAGAGTGGGTGTGTGTCATACTCTCGAAGAAACCAACTAAACAAAGCTGAACTGTAACCATCGTAATGTCTGCTTCGAGGGCTAATTATGGAAGCAGCAGCTTTCGGCTATGCCCCCTGAGAGACCTTGGGAAACGACAGGGGGCAGTGAGGAGTGGCCACAGCAGCATTAGCAGCGTTTTGTGCTCTCCGGCGTACGTGAGCGGGAATGTAGTTCGTATTTTGTTATTGCCGTAGCACAAGAAAACAACTGTATAACAATCGTACGTGTTTTTTTTTTTTCGATGCACCAGAGCAATAAAACTTGGAATTCGATTTTTTTACGACACTTACTCGAGCACATGGCCCGTGCGACGCGTAACTTTTGTTACTGCCTACAAAGCTGGCTTTTCCGCATCAAGAGACGCTTGGCGGGGAAGCGAGTTTTGTGTTTTCGACAGGTGTTGCGAAATTGTTTGCTTGAAAGATTAAAAAAAAGAAGTGTTAGCTCTTACTATTTGGAACACAATTCACAAAAGCGTAAGCAGGGAGAAAATAAACATAATCCCGCAAAAAAAGTGTCGTGAATGAAATACGGGACGCGGTATTCGGGGCAACCAAAGAGAAGGCGCCAATGCTTCGAAGGTTGAGGCTATAGTGGATTTTTTTTCTAATTTATTTTATATCTCTCTATTTCTATCCTCTTTCCCTTTTCCCCACCCCAGTACAGGGTAGCAAACCAGTTCTTCCAGGTTAACCTCCATGTCTCTTCCTTTAATTTATTTCTCTCTCTCTCTTTAAACTAACAGTCTTTTTCTTTTTATTTATGACTGCGGGCGACTTCTGAGTGATGCAATATTATATTGTTAGTATAGGCGTAAATACCAATAATAGCACACAAGAACTACGGCAAGATGAATGTGGTTCTCCCGAGCGTCTCCGACTGCGTCAATTCTGAGCTTGCACTGTGGTGTTGGAGCTCGGTGCTCGACTGTTGTTGCTAAAGGCGTGGGTTCGATTCCGGTCCCGGTGGTAGCCATGTGACATATGCTAAATGCTAGAGCCCTAGGTTGTCTATTGCCAGGACCCTTATTATACTATGGCGTCTTTCACTGGCCGACTTTGCGGCGTTGTTTGTTTGAAATAAATGAAGACACGCAGTTTGGGGTAGCGTTCAAGCATTTGCACGAAACTTCGCGTTACACGAATGTTGACATGACTTTTAGTATGCGTGTTTTTTTTTAGCCCTTGTCACTAATATATCGCGAAGAAGCAAGGCTGTGGTCAGCTTTATGAAAACGTGTACACAAGGAACAAGCTGACAGAAAAAAAATCGCCGTCATATCTACAAAATGAATGATGTTGGAGGAGCTTGCTCGGATATGGTCGGGTAACCCGCGAAGCTTCCGTACACATCTGTCATTGTCATATATAGACAGACAGTGTTGTTATGTGTACATTACGTACACAATGTTTATTAAATTAAATATATATATATATATATATATATATATATATATATATATATATATATATATATATATATATATATATATATATATATACACTTTTATTTTCACCAGATCATCTTTAAATGCGGACCAAACACTGTATATTCTGCAGTCTGGTGTCGGGGCCGATGACTTGGAAGGGACCGGGAGCTCTCGTTGAAAGACTTCGACAACATTGGCGTGGAATTGCTCGTTGCTATTGCGAGGGATTTTGGTCATGTTGTTGTCGAACCACCACAAGCGGTCGCATACCTTGCAGCTGTGGCCGAATGTGTGGTCGAGAAAGTCGCCCTGCAAGCGTGCGTAGGCGAGGTAGCAAGCGCCTTTTGCGCTTGGCCGCGGCATCCCGCGCCCGCACATAGGAGGTTTTCTTGCCGCTGCTTCCGCATTGCTTCTGCTTTGCTAGCCCGAAGCTCCGAGTGTGCTTGAGGGTGGGCACTTTTCACTGCTGCCTCGTAGTTCCGCAGCTCCGGGTTGACTTGCGAGCGAGCCCTCTTGGCTTTGCCCTCCCGGGCTGTCACTGCAGCTTTTTGGTGGCGAGCCCGAACTGCAGCTGCGTTGCGAGCTCGCAACGCTGCTGCCTTGGCTTGTGGGTTGTACGTGCGGCCGAGCGGCGACCAAGTATGCTCACTGCGTGAGCTCCCGGTGGAGAGAAAGGAAGCAGACGTGCAGAGAGTGGTGTGCGCCGCCGTTAGGCATGGTGCGCCGTCTAGTGAGAAATCGTACAATAACCTTAAAACCGGCGTTATGGAAGGTGGCGCGCGCGGCCAGACCCAACACCACTGACATCATACTTACAACCTCCTCTTTTCCTCTCTCTTTCACATTCCTTTCTCTATCCACTACTCATCCCCCGTGTGGCGTGTTGAGGGGACATCCTCAGAGAGAGGCAGCTACAACGACACACCTTTCTCTTCACTTCCCTTTCTTTCAAGTCCTAGGAGGCGAGCGCGCGATGGATGAATGGACGGATGTAGCCGGCTGCACCCTTTAGATCAGGCGGCGGCTCACGCCGCCTAGCCATAAATTTAAATACTATCACTATGTGTTGAAGGATTGAATTTCACTCGCGCCTTGATTGTAGCAACCAATCAGTTAGCCTCCTCCTGGTTATTTCTACCTTTTTAGAGTCTGTTTTGCCTTCACAGTTCTTAAACCCAATGCTTTGAACAATTCCGCGCCATTCTCTTGAACTATAGGGTGGAGCCCTTTACAGAACTTCATCAAATGATCAGCTGTTTCCTCCACTTCTCCACACGCACTACATGTATGTGCCTTCGTATTTGGCTCGGTACGTCTTGGTTCTCAGTACTCCCGTTTTGGCCTCGAACAGAAGATAACTACCCCGAGAATTATCGTAGATCTTTTCTTTTGCAATACCCTGCTTGAAAGTTCGGCAGGTCTCGAGTGATAATTTCGTAAGCATTCCAATTTTGCACATGTCGCTCTCTTTTTTCTTCATCTTCTTCTTAACCGATGGTTTCTTTTGGCTTGGTATTCTGCTGTTGTCTAAATGCTTGCTTGACAATTTTCGAGTTCGCTTCCTTCATTTAATATCAACATTCATATTGTACAAGTAGCTGAAAACTTTTCTAGCCCAACTCTCATTTACCTTTTTTTTCATTCGCTCCGGAAATTATATCATCCTGCTAGCTTCCCTGCACTCGAACGGTGTCCATCCCATGTCACCCTGTACCCCCTGATTTGGGGTGTTCCTGTGTGCTCCCAAAGCAAGTGTACCTATACTACGTTGTTTAATTTCATGTCTTGCTTGAACCTCTGATCTCATGCACAAGACCGCACTACCGAACGTCAAACTTGGGACCATGACACCTTTCCAAATCCCTCTCACGTTCACCTATGGTAGTTCCACAGTGCCCTATTTTTAATTACAGCTGCATTCCTGTTACCCTTAGCCATGACGTATCTTTCATGCGCCCTTAGGTACTCCGCTCCGTTACTGATCCAAACGCCCAAAAATTTGTATTAGGAATAAAGGTGGTGAGCCTTCTACTGAACATTGTTGGAATCACCGGAGAGGTGACCTCGAGAGTGACCGCATAAGTGTACAGGTAACACTAGTGTACTCGCCGCCGACATAGGACAAGCCTCGAGCAGAATGAGCAAGCTCCTAAAAAGAACTAGATAAGAATAGTGACGCATATTTACCAGCGCACGTACCTTGAAGCAAATGCTGCTGATGGAACTACCAGTGGCACAGACGAGGCGGAAGGAAGCAGTAGGAAGGGAGACATCATGCAGCCAGCAAGGTAGGTGCTTCTGGTACTGTTTGTACCTGTCTGCGCACCGTCTTACGTGTTAGAATCTGCGCACTAGGACATCGGAGCATAGAGTTTTCTAATCAATACACTAGACGGAACTCTGGCGCTAGTGTCTATGAGAGCTGCAACGCAC
Source organism: Rhipicephalus microplus (assembly GCF_043290135.1). Lineage (NCBI taxonomy): Eukaryota > Metazoa > Arthropoda > Arachnida > Ixodida > Ixodidae > Rhipicephalus > Rhipicephalus microplus. The sequence continues at coordinate 3,361,201 of NW_027464616.1, read as the reverse complement.
GGTGCTTCAGCGATCGTGGGAATGATGTGTAGTACACAACTTTATCTGATCTCCGTTTTTTCGGCTCCGTTTGGCTTGAAGTGGCTTGAAGCCCTTTTGTCTTTGTCTTTTTGTCTTTTGTCTTTTGTTTTGGCTTGAAGCCCATTGTTAGGCAGGTGCACTTCCCCACCTCAACATTTTAGGCTCACAAATTCAGATAAGTTGACGATGCTCACAATGGTCTCCTCTTGGATTTGAAGTGAAACCGAAGCACAGCAGTCAACAAATGCGCGAGTGTGTTTCAAGCCCGCATGCATGGAGACTAGGCAAGCTTGGGTACTACCCATCATTCCCATCGTGGCTGAACGATAGCAGCCCCAAAGTCACCTCTAGTTAATTGCAAGAAACTATAATATTTGCCCCGTATATTTTTTTTTCGAAAGTAGTCACGGGACGCTCGTTCGTATATAGGCTTTTTCCTACTATAAAAAGGCAAAGAAGGTAAGTAGTACGACGAGGGAACGCAAGTGGCCGCCATACCTCAGCCGGCTTACTCGGGCTCCTCGCTGTCTGTCTCTAAGGGCGACCACGATGTGGGTCCTTCTCGAGGAGCGGCCTCCGCCGAGGGACTCCATATTTCGTACCGAGCCAGACGTCAGGATATTAATCACGCCCACCGACCTCGGCGAAGCGGGAACGAGGAGGCGTTTTGTTGTGCGCGAGTGATGGCTTGGCTTTGGCTCTCGGCCCCATCATTGCTGCCCTCCTCTCGCCCCATTGCTGTAGCAACTAATGGGCGCCTTTCGGGTACCTCCTTTTTCTTCCCTCTTTGCGTCTCCTTTTTTCTCCTTGCGTCTCCTTTTTTTTTCTCCTTTGAATATCCCCCGGTGATTCTTTGTTGCGTCGCGACGGGAACGAAATGAAAGGACAAAGAAGGCCGATAGAAGAAACATGGCAAGAAAGGGAAACGTGTCTTCTAAAGGAGGTAGTTTCTGAGCGGGAAATAAACAAATATAGCGGGAACGAAGGGAGTCGATTGAATGACTCGCCGGTATGTGGTGGCCGACGTAGAAAGCCAAAAGCTACAGGGTTCCGACGCGACCCCGGCGGGCTGTCCCGTCACGTGACCACATCGGAACGTCCGCCAGCAAGCGCCTCGATGCACGCTTGCAACGTTATTTCTTTTCCCTCAGTCTCTCTTCTTTTTTTTTCTCCGTGCATCTTGTTACCTACTTTTCTTCCACCTCTTTTTCCACTCCGATGGTCACTATTGGCTCCTTATTCTTATTACGCTTCCGGTCCCACGTCCACCACGAAGCAATCCAGAGCGAATTGCGCCTTTTTTCATCTTATATTTCACGGTTGAGCTCTTTATTGGTGTTTGTTCCTCTCGCCAATGGCCTGTACGTCTTTCATTGATTGCGTATTGTTGCGAATGACGGACCGATCCCGCCGAAGCCACCTCTGTTGCGAAAGACGGCGATGCCAACACGGTCCCAAGGCGCCACTGCTTTCAACTCCGCCGGGAAGGTCACCAGCCGTTTGGTAGCGTATGTTTCTCAGCTCGCGACTGCTTCTGCGCAGAGCTGATAAGACGAGCGGACGAGACGACGGTGAGTTAAATAAGGTTTATGTACAGCATATATACAGAGGCGTTACAATTTCGGCACTGGGGCCGACAGAGACTCGAAGAGCCGAGCTCTCCTTTCTAACACATAGGTCAGCCTTTCGCCTAAGACCGCCGACTCACACACATGTCGGCTCTCCGACACGGGGACTCCTCTCCATAGGACCTCCGATCGCGACGCGCCGCAGGGCTTCTTTTATTTACACCGGGTCCAACCAAAATGTCCAATCAGAAGCGCCGCTGGTCGTCAGGGCAGATTCCGCCAATGGGGGTCGCCGCGCCATGCGTCAGACCACCAGACACGCGGACGCCGGCTCGCTGTCACGCGCGCAGCTGACTCACTGCACGTGGGCCAGAGGGGCGCCGCGCGTGTTCACGCCGTCGAGGTGATCGCGCCAGGCCGACTGCGGGCTGGCCTTGACCCAGATTGCCTTTTTCAGAGGCACGGACGTTTGACGAGGACTCGCTGGCATAACAGCACCCCCGCCGCCAGACAATGCACCGGAAAGACGAGCTGCTTCCACGGGGCTCGGATGTCAGGTGCGCTCGTTCGCCAGGGCCCTCCCGGTTCGCCTCCAGGGCCATGGGGAGAATACAGCTCCAGACTGTCCCGGGAACACGTCCCATTTTTGACGACGGATCCCAGCTCCACTGGCTTGTCGCCACAACTTGTCGACCAGCTTCACTCGTCTCTTCTGACCATCTTCGGTTTCAGCACTTGTCGATGGTTCTGCAACTTGCCAAGAACGGATCGACAACAGACAACACACGACACACGCAAGTGCCTTCGGTCACCCGACAGAACACCAGACAAAGTATAGTACAACATATACCTATCTACGTGTCTATCGGAATTTTGTTCCCTCTACATCAAGAGGCACATGTGGGACACAAGACTCTTAAAATGACAACTCAATTTTTTTTCCCACGTACAACAACGTAACGAATTAGAATACCACAAAGTTGGCCCCTTGAGATCACTCTAAACGAGAGCGCTCAGCCCAGGTCGTGATGAGGTCAAAATTTTGCCCCGAATCGCCAGCCAGAAACCGAAAGGTTGAGAAGGTACTAACTAAACGCACTGCTCAATGCACCTGCATTAACGTTTACCTTTCCTTTATTTTTTTTTGATAGCGAACGTCAAAGTTGCGCTGTGGAGCAACATGCTCCACTTCAGTAACCGGCCACTTTTAGGCGACGATACCTATGCGGCACCAAGAGCGGCTCACACTTTCGACGTTGCACAGGGGAACAACGATACGGCTTGCTACGGATTGACTCCTCACCGCTTAGCTCGATATCGTGTTCGATCACCCTCGTGTTTCCGGGGCGGTCCGAAAACACGTCTTCAAACTCGGAACCAATCTTTCTCAGGTCCTCTTTCTCAGGTTCTCCTTCACTTAAGCTAGGCTCTAGGTTTATCTGCTCCCGGATTACTTTCGATCCCCCTTCAATTACCTCACTAGAACTCAAACTTTCTGCTTCCTCTTCCTTTGAAGCCTTCAACAACAGATTTACGACCGCTTGATGTTGAACGTATGGTTTCATCAAGTTGTAAATTTTGTCCGGCCGCCTTCCTAATTTCACTTCATAATTTGAATCGCAAGGCTTCGATAATACTGTGGCGGGCCCTTCCCAATCAACCTCAAGCTTGTTCCTTTTGGACGGCTGCAGCAGCATTACCTGATTATCAACTTCAAAAACACGCTTCTTCACCGATTCCTCGTAGTGCTCCTTCGACAGCACTTTTGCCGCGTTTTCCTGGCTTTCCACTAGCGCTTCAATTTGGGTTTCCACTAGCGCTTCCATCGAGAGATCCTCACGCTGCTCTCGAATGAGCGTCTCTCGATCAACTCTCGGCAGCTCGCTCCAACTTTCCGCTACAGGCGAGAGCGTTGCAGCCCCCTCGCTCTGATTCAATGGCGCCATGTCGTCTCCCCCAACGCATACCGCGCCGGCCGCTTCCGCGACGGGCCGCTCGCGTGACTGCTCACATGACTCACGCGGAAAATTTCCTCTCTGAGGTTCCGTCGACCCGCCGACAAGGTCACTTGAGCGTTCACCGCATTGAACCAGATCAAGCTCCTGCGAAAGCTTTCGCGCTTGCGATCGCGTGAGGGCCATGCACGCAAAGTTGGGGAAGAACGATTTGCCCTGCTCTTTGAGAAGCTGCTCTGAGTTGTTGGAGAAAAGATAGGGAAAATGATCATTTAGCGCGGCAGACACAGCTGCTTCGGTGCGAAGCTTACCCAACGGGCCTTCAATGACAACCGTGGCGATTGGTAAGCGAACACTCTGCACCTCGGCGACTTGCCTGATCCACGCGCATTCTCCTGTGAAGTCATCCGGAGACACCAATGAAGGATGGACAACGTCCATGGTTGCCGCTGAGTCTCTAAGTGCTCGGCACGTTTTCTCATTGACCCTAATTTCTTGGAGATACGGCTCCAACAACCGCATGTTTTTTTCTGATTCTCGGATCGTTGCGAAAGCAAACTTTTCCTGACAGTTTCTCGCGATGTGCCCTTCCTTTTTGCAGTTGTAGCAGATTAGCGGCTTCCGTTTGTTTTCCGATTCAAATGCCTGTGTGGTAGAAACCTCACTCGATTTCTCCGCTTCTGTTTGCCCTTCCCCTACACTGTCCTTCGTAAGAGACGGGTCCTTCTTGAAATTACGGTGCGGAGCGGGTCTCCGTTGATCAGGTTTCTTTGAAAAGCCCTCTTTTCTCTCATTCTTTTCAACGCGCACTGCCCTGCTGTGCAACTTTCGACGAGTATAATACTCCTCAGCTAACTCTGCTGCCTTGTTTAGCTGTACTTCACCAAGTCTGTCCTGCAGCCAAAGCCTGACATTATCCTCGATGCAGCGGTAGAATTGCTCTAATGCAACGCATTCCACCACTTTATCGCGGTCGTCATAAACACCTTCGCCCTTGAGCCATTCAATTAAATCGGCTTTAAGACGAAACGCAAAGTCAACGTGTGACTCATTCCCCTTTTCAGCATACCGGAACCTTTGCCTGAAAGCCTCGGGTGACAACTTATAACGTCTCAAGAGCACTTCCTTAACCTCGTCATAGCTCTCAAACGCTTCCCTAGACAAGCAAGTTAATGCGTCGGACACTTCGCCGGGAAGAAGAGCTAACAGGTTCTGCGCCCAAAGAGACCGCTCCAAAGCGTTTCGCTCACAGACGTGTTCAAACTTGACGAGATACTTCGCTATGTCCTCGCCTACTACGAACGGTGGCAGTTGGTCCCGAATTCTAAAACCGCTGACCTGAGAAGCTACGCTAGGCGCCTGCGAACACTGTAGGATTGCCAATTCTAGTCGTTTCAACTCGAGACGCTCCTGTCTCTCGGCCTCCTCGCGACGTTCGCGCCTTTCAGCTTCTTCGCGAGCTTCGCGCCTTTCAGCTTCTTCGCGAGCTTCGCGCCTTTCAGCCTCTTCACGTTCGCGAGCTTCTCGCCTTTCTTCACGTTCGCGAGCTTCTCGCCTTTCAGCTTCTTCGCGTTCGCGAGCTTCTCGCCTTTCAGCTTCCTCACGGCGTGCTTTGATATCCACCCAGGCCTCATCGACTTCCTCAGCCGACACTCCCTCATCCTTCATGATCTCAAGGATCGCTTGCTTTCGTTTCGCACGGCCCAAAGTAATGCCGAGTTCCTCACAAATTTCGATGAGTTCCTTCACTTTAAGGTTCTCCATCGTTCACACTAGCCTCTTGCTGTTTGCCCCTGTTAACAATTTACTTGCCGTACCCACTATAAGTCAACTAGCAAGACGCGCAAGCAATTTTTCACTCTCCCGCGTTTACCCCCTCCGCATTAACTTTGGTTTCAAAGCGCTTGGACTTGGCTTGAAACGATCAAAGCTCACTTCAATGCTTCACACAGCCATTCTCTAAACTACTACAACCTGAGCTAGAGTAGTCTGGTGAACTGAGGGGAAAACATCAGGCACTCACCGCATCGATGTCGCTGACGCCGGCCGATCCCGCAGCTGCCAACCACTGTTGCGAATGACGGACCGATCCCGCCGAAGCCACCTCTGTTGCGAAAGACGGCGATGCCAACACGATCCCAAGGCGCCACTGCTTTCAACTCCGCCGGGAAGGTCACCAGCCGTTTGGTAGCGTATGTTTCTCAGCTCGCGACTGCTTCTGCGCAGAGCTGATAAGACGAGCGGACGAGACGACGGTGAGTTAAATAAGGTTTATGTACAGCATATATACAGAGGCGTTACAATTTCGGCACTGGGGCCGACAGAGACTCGAAGAGCCGAGCTCTCCTCTCTAACACATAGGTCAGCCTTTCGCCTAAGACCGCCGACTCACACACATGTCGGCTCTCCGACACGGGGACTCCTCTCCATAGGACCTCCGATAGCGACGCGCCGCAGGGCTTCTTTTATTTACACCGGGTCCAACCAAAATGTCCAATCAGAAGCGCCGCTGGTCGTCAGGGCAGATTCCGCCAATGGGGGTCGCCGCGCCATGCGTCAGACCACCAGACACGCGGACGCCGGCTCGCTGTCACGCGCGCAGCTGACTCACTGCACGTGGGCCAGAGGAGCGCCGCGCGTGTTCACGCCGTCGAGGTGATCGCGCCAGGCCGACTGCGGGCTGGCCTTGACCCAGATTGCCTTTTTCAGAGGCACGGACGTTTGACGAGGACTCGCTGGCATAACAGTATATACGTGCCTATGGGCAATAAATAAAAGAAATGGGAGGGATATACGTCGAACTGGAGCGAGCTGTCTTGACTCTATTTCGTGGTTTCTCTCTATCGCGTTGCCCCTTCCACTCTCTCCTTAAATCTTTAAGCTTGCGCAGTGTGCCCTCCTGCGTCCCGCCAAAGGTGGAAGCATGTAAAAAACTAACGAAGATCGAAACAAAGACTGCAAAGGAGATAACCACGCCCATCGGTCTTCTTCGGGCTCATGTTGCATTTCTTTCCTCAAAATAATCGCGTGGTCTGTGCGCGTTAGGGGGAGAAGGAGGGCAACGTTGAGCAAGGCAGTTTGTTCCTTACGAACACGAATAAAAAAACGCAATTCCTGAAACGAGGGGAAGTGGTAGGGGCCGTAAGCCAAAAAAGAAAAGTCAAACTCGGATCTTCCTCTGCAAGTTGTTGCGTGACGGTACCTCGTTGCCTCCGTTATTGCCTAACGGTCGACGCGTGGCTTATTTATTACTTTACGAACGGCCCCGTTCTCTCGGTTCGTGAGAACAGGCTGCCACTGCGATTTGGCTGGCTCGTGTCCTTGATGTCATTCGCCTGTCTGACCTTGCAGTTTCGCCTGTCGTTACCCGACAGCGGAGCTACTGCTCGCTACGCCACAGGCTATAGTTCGTGGCGTGCTGAGCCTTAACGCCGCAGTTCGGCGACTCGCTTGCGCATTTGTCCAGCATTTCGCTTTATGTTCTGTTTTCTCTGTCTTTTAAATGCGAAGCATTTCTTAGGGAACTTCGGTGACTTTGAGCGTTTCTATCTATCTATCTATCTATCTATCTATCTATCTATCTATCTATCTATCTATCTATCTATCTATCTATCTATCTATCTATCTATCTATCTATCTATCCGCGTACGACTATTAGCTTTCCTGGCCGTCTCGGTAATGGTATCGATACTAAAGTTGGTATGGCTGTACCACGAGCTTAACTGACTACTCGTAACATGAAAATCATGAAATTTAGGTCATGAATGTCATGAGTTACATTTCATGGTTCTGTAGCTCTTGCGGTGGTTTTGTTCACATTACATTTTGCGAAACTGGTATGGTATGACAATACTACATAGCGAACTTAAGTGACACTCCCTAACGCGTAAATCCTGACATGCTGTCATTATTTTTATCTTATGACTAATAATGACTACACGCAACGCTCATGGTGCGCTCGCGGTCATTTCGCTTGCTTCACACTAAATTTGGTAGGACGATACATGAATGATTGACGAAAGTACATGACTGGTGCAAACATGATAATTAGGGGAAGCGTGTCACGTAATAACATGACTACATGTCACGCTCATGATGCGCTCGCGGCAGTATCGCTAGCTTCACATATTCAAATTTGTTGTTTCGTGACGTAAATGGGGGACGAATGTATATGACTGGTGCAAACATGATAATCATGACATGAGCGTCATGTAAGAACATGACAACATAACATACTCATGATGCACTCTTGACCGTTCCGCTTGCTCCACATATACCAAACGTGGTATCAGGTGACGTGAATGGGCAACGAAGGTAAATGATACGTCCAAACACGATAATCTTGATATGTGTGTCATGTGAAACATGATTACATGCTACGCTCATAGCACGCTCGCAGCTGTTGTGCTAGCTCGACATATACAAAATTTGATATTACGTGACGTGAATGGACGTCGAAGGTAAATGACACGTGTAAACATGAGAATCATAATATGCATGTCATGTAAAACATGACCACATGCTACGCTCTTAGCGTGCTCACGGCCGTTTCGCTAGCTCCGCATATACAAAATTTGGTATTACGTGACATGAACAGGCGTCGAAGGTAAGTGACACTTCCAAAGGTGATTGATAATCATGGCATGAAAGTCATGTATGGTATAATATACGTCAACCTAGTAACGCTGTGCTCATTTTTAAGTGACATATCAACCTTCCTCATTCGTGCTTTGCATATCATCGATTGCCACAGTACGTGGGATCTGTCGTTTTTTCCCTCGGGTAGTTTCTTGTTTATATTTTTTCGTTCGCAGTAATTCACTTCACCGATCGTTGTGGGCAACCCACTTGTTTCAGAACTACTCCTGCTTTGCTAGTCAAAATTAGAGGCATCGTTCTGTTATAATACTTTTTTTTATATTTCGAATGTGTGTTTCAAATGTTGAACTGAGCTGTGATAAGGCACTCACTTGCTCACCTGTGTTCTGCCGTGTTATGCTGCAGGGTGCGCATTAAATATTGGATTATTTATTTATTTATTTATTTTTTGCATTGCCTTTGCTTTCTTTGTGTCAAATTGTGAGATGTTCCACTTTTGCATTGACTTTTGAAATTTGTGTGCCCAGATGAGCAACTCCTGTTTTGGCATGTATGCTAACAGTATGAATAAATAAATAAATAAATAAATAAATAAATAAATAAATAAATAATTAAATAAATAAAAATATTCCCAGCTACCTCTGAAAGCTTCTATCGCTTTAACATTTGATTAAGTTCGTTTCTCTTCAGCTTTACATTTACCAGGCACCCACGCGCTGTTGGCGATTTCATTTTTTTAACCTTTTGCTTCTAAAAGGAGTTCGACGAATTGTTATTGATTACGATATTATATTGTAAAAAGGGTAGAAAAAGAAAGCAGAAAGCTGGGTTTTCTATAATCAGTATATAAAAGGAAAATAGTGTGACTGATGTTTACGGGCGGTTTATGAAAGGTCACATTGTAAGGACTATAGAGAACTGCAAAGGAATGATAGTCTAGAATATAACTAGTATAACCCAGCAAACTCCTACAAACCTTGCTTAGACTTCATTTATAATTTTAGAGTATAGAATCGGTGTCAAACTTCTAGACGTCTGGAATACGGTGCACTCACCCTCCACTGTACGAGAAATCATTTTACTGATGTAATAAAGTGAAGAACGGTCAGTTTTTTATTGTTGCAAACCAACACTACTACTTCTCAAACTGACCGACAATTTTTGCACTCTGTAAGCTGACAATAATGAACGAGCTATTTTGTTACGAGAACTGACATTAGCAATAGTAACGCATTTGCAACGAGTTTTCTTGCAATCGTGCGATCATAATGGCCAACAGATGTAGAAAAGTGTACATAATATAACACCACCAGGATGACTTACGCTTAAAGTGTGAATACCTGATTATCATATACGTGGTAAGCGCTGTTTGTATGTTTAGCGATCACAGTACCATAGTTTCTTATGAAAATTTTTAACAGAGGCCAAGCTTTGAATAAAAAAAAAGGAGGTGAACGAGGAGGATATAATTTGCGATGGTAACCCTACTCTAAGTTCTTTTTTTAGGGGCGAAGCTCCTTATGGCGTGGCTTGTGCGTCCCTCGTAGTACGTAACCACCAGTGGCACATACCCCAAATAGCGGTCCTTACGATTTTGACCTCCAAGGTGGTTCCGGTGAGAGATTTCTTCTGTGCGTTGTTGAACAATAAAAGATAGTGCTCAATGCACATGTTAATGGCTGCTAAGGGGGAATGAGACAGGAGCATTCGGCCTTTAGGTAACGCGCACGCTGCGATCCTTATTAGCAGCTATTGGCATGTACATTGAGCACGATCTGACAAGAAAGGGTTGCTACGTTATACTCGCTGGGTGTAACCTCCTTGGTTTTAGAAAGGTTTAGCGAGCTTTGGCCCGCATAGCCATGAATACAGTGAACTAGTATATACAATGAACTCGAGGTGGTTAAAGGTGGGAAGTAAACCAGAAGCGCAAGCCGTAAGAAAGTGTGCATGTGCCACCTCCCGTTTAGTCCTTGAAATGTCCGCTGGATGGCGGTGCTTCTATATGGAGAATATATGATGAAAAGATGCGAGATGGTGGTACTTGGAGTGCTGAATAGATGGACGAACGTACACACAGACAGATGCATGGAAGGACGCATGAACGGATGCAGGCGCGGATGTATGGACGAACGCAGGGACGGACGCACGAACAGACGCACGCACGGACGGGTGGATGGACGCATGGACGGTTACACAGACGTACGCAGGAACGGACAGAAGCAAGAACGAATGGACGGACGAATGCTTCGCCCCACTCCCCATCATTCACTCCGTGGATATGCTGCCATTTTTTTTTGCTACAAGTTCCTATAGTAAGGTCTAAATTATATCTCCAGTGCTTCTGTCCCTGCGCTTATATATACGTATTTTTCGCCGCTAATGATTCTACAAAGGGGCGTATGTGGGAGGTTTCAAAGCGTTCGTCAAAAATTTCACGTTTCGCCTGTGCGTACTACATATACAAACTCACGCATGGACATACGTCAGGCTTGGTTATCCTGCCCCTTCCCCCTTCGAAAAAAATCTTCTGGGTATACGTTCCTCGTTCCACTGTTGGTGATTGCGGTTCTTTTCCTTCGCGATTGCTTTGTTTCTGCTAAAAATAATGAATTCGTATTGCTGAATACGTTGGTGAGTGATCAAGAAGTGTTCGAGTGAGGCAAAGTATTTTGAAGCATTTGCGACGAATAAGCAAAATGTATAAAAAAGTGCAGACGCGAAAAAAAAAGACAGGAAGAGCTCTTACTGCGTTCCTACTCTTCCTTTTTACTGCCTCTGCACGCTTCTTTGAACACGAAAGTGTTTTATGACGTGGTCCACCAAGACTTCATTGACGCATTTGCGTCAGGAAAATGACGTTGAAGAATGGGCACTATCAAATAGAAAAAAAATAATAAAGAGGCATCGAAACAAAGACTGCTCCGTCTGGAGCATATGACGGATACGCTGTTCACTGTTCGACGGTCTCTTTTCTTCTTTATTGTTTGGTGCAAAAGATCACTAAGAGCAAGATACACGAAAATACGTCAGTGACACATTGACGCACTGCACCACG